>NC_142008.1:68411056-68446056 GCF_049901715.1 Pseudonaja textilis
AGCCAGTGAAGTTTTGAATTACTGTAGGAGTGCAGACAGGAACTAAACATGTAGAAAGCAAATTTTTCATATCATAGGCTTCAGATAAGCAAAAGACATTCATTCTGTGTGATGTTACATGTGATGTTAGCCAATTGCACCCATAAGTTTTGCAATTCGTTCATTGCTCAAGTGAATGTGTGGATGGAATGACAGCTGCAGAGTCACATTTCTAGGACTGGATCCTATGTCCTTGGCTGGATGGATGCAATGAACCTTTAGGAGTGAGCACAGGAGCATAGCCTTGCCCCCAGGTAATTAGAGGAACCGCCCCAAGCCACGTTTTATCTGGCAAGACTCGATAATATTCTAGAGGGGGAGGTAATTTGGTTTTCTGTTGAAAGTATCTCTGGTAAGTAGTCAAATTTTGAGACATTCAATTGGTTTAAGGTAACTTGTTGTTGTATCCATGACAAATTGGGGACCCTTTCCCTCCTTAATATGATGAGTTGTTTCCCCTCATAGAGGGGTAGCCCAAATAGCTCCTGAATAAGTATAGAAGGAGCCAAAGAGGGAACATGGGTAACATCCATTTGCCAATGTTGATGATGAAACAATATGGAAAAAAGACTGGCAAAAAAAAATCTGAAAATAAACATAGTATAACTGCCTTCAATAAAAACAAGGCCATGAGATGAGGATCAATCCTGGGCGTGATATAAGCACCTGGAAGATTAAAAATAATTTGACACACATAATGAGAGTTAGAGATTAAATAGAAAAGCTGTTGAGAAAAAGTTTTCAAACCTAAAATAGCAGCAACCACTTCTGAACGTTGAGGTGAGGATTGTACTGCAGTGTAGGACACTTTGTAGGTATCATCATGGGGGACTTTATAAGCAATCACTTCTCTTGTTCGTCCACATCTGAAAAAATAGTAGCTTGTGGCAGAAAGCAATGGACAGACAGGAAAGGAAGAAGTCATTAAGCAAGCAAGCCAAGGACCTTTAGGCAAATGATATACAATACAGCCTACATATTCAGTTAAAGCACACTGAAAGATAGCTTATTTTGAAAAGAAAATTGAAAATCAGATTTACACAACTCCACCATTTACACCCTACTGAACTTATCAAAAATTTCAAAGAAAAAGTTAAACTGGGAACTGAGCCATCAAAGACTATTGTTCCAGGCAAATTGCCAATCTGGGAACTGAGTCACCTTTAAAGATAATGTTCCAGTCTTAGCCTAGCAATCCAAGGTTACTTTCTTCGCAAAAGCACTGAGAAAAATCATGAGATGGAATGACTACTGGTGTAAACTATGTAACCTATATAAAAATCACCCTCCATCCCTGCCTCTCTCAAAGCAGAGAGAAAAGAAAAAAAATTTAAACGAGCAGAAAGTCTCATTCCCCTTATTCCTGCCTCTCTTACATTTCAAGGGAAAAAAGTTTGTGAGCAAGAATCTTACTCTCCACCCCCTTCCCTCCTGCCTCCACTTTCACAAGGCAAAAAGTTAACAAGAAGGGGGGGTGGAGTTTAAAATACCATACAGAAATTTCATCCATTTTCTCCACTTAACATTCTTTAAACAGACAGACATTTATGCCAACTTTTTTACCATCCACATACTCACAAATTTATACTGTTATGAAAGGGTCTCATCCTCCAGGCCTGGAAATGATTACACACAGACACATTCTCACACACAACACTTCCAGACCTGGGAAGGTTTTGTCCCTTTAAATCTCCACATTTTCTTCAGTTCAATCTTATTCAATTCTGCATACAATTATTTTACATTATTATACATACACAGCTAAATTCTATTCTGCATGCAATTATTATACATTATAATACGTATACATCTAAGAAGTTTTAATGGAAATCACATTATGAAAAGAATAATACAATAAACATTTTCTTCTTCTCTTAGTACATACTATCAAATATAATAGCATAAATTAACCATATCTTCTTTGATCAGTCTCAAAGTACTATATGGAGGGGCTTCCCAAAACGGATCCATCTCATTCCATGCTTCTGAACAGCAGAGCTAACTGTGGACCATTGAAATCAATGAGGCATGCCTTCCACATCTGACTCTGCCATCCAGGGCATCAGAAGAAAGCAGCTGCCCACATTCTAAATCTCCTTAAGCATTAAATAATTAAAAAAAGGATTAAAGATAATTAACAAGACAAATTTTTAAATAAATAAACTGTTACTATGTTTCTCTGTCCTGGGTTTCAAGCTTTTATCTTCCCCTTTTTCTAATTGTTCCTCTAATACTTGTATTATGGGGGTGTACAATGGCCATGGAGAATTAAAAGATTTAGCCTCCTCAGAAGGAGCTGAAGATCCAATTGGAGAAGATTTAGGGGTGACAATTTTTACCTGATCATAATCAGGAGGGGGCTTGTAGTGAATTATAGTTTTGATGAGACATCAGAGCCAGATGTTTCCACTGAATGACACATTAATACCATCAATGTAATATTTGGACTGGAGCCCTGGGTTCTAGATGTAAAATATGTCCTATCTTTACCCAATCCTATAGCCTGAGTGTCCCGCAGTACCAAAGACAATGCTTCCCTATCTCCAGCACCAACTTCTTTATCTCTGCCTCGGGTGCTATAACACCTGACTTATGTAGCAGGACTCTGAGTTCCTAAAAATGGTTTTGCTGATGCTGGAATAGTTTGCAACCCATACTTATCACATAATAGTCCCGAAGGATGAAGGTGCACACCTTAGGGGTCTGTGCCAGATGATGGTAAGCATGTTGGGAGTTGCGACCCTGTAGGGTTGATGGCCCCCCAGGGTTAATTAATGTCCCTGTTTGGGCACCATATGTGGAGATCAAAGACCAGTCATTGTGCAGAGTGCCAAGATGTCTGACTACCTACATAGCATTTATTACTTTTATAGGGTTTTACACAAGAAGACAAAGGCAATATTGATGCAGCATTTGGATTGGTTACATTTGGAAAATAGATGCAGCATGGTTTGCTGCTACTACCACCATCTATAGGAATTTTCTTGCCACTACAGGTTGATATCTTGCTGTAGTCCATCACAAGATACTTCCCGACACAGAATCTTTACATGTACCTGGAACTGCTGCCAAGCAGCAAGATTATGCAGTGCTTGAAAACATTTATTGCCCTATAAAAATGTAACCTTGGGGGAAAAAATGATTTTTTTAGGTTCTCTTGATTAGAAAAAAAAATCAAAGAGAATGTTGTTGTTGTTGTTTTAAAGGACTACTTGCTGGACAATCTGAAATAATATGCCATTATCTCAGATCCTAAACAATTTGGGTAGTGAAATTAAACTAATAAGAATTAAACTAATATAGGGGATATTACTTTTTTAAAAATTAAAAATGTCAGTGTGTGCAGAATAGACAAATTGATATCATCCTGTACTTTCTGTGAATCACTGCTGTTCCATATGTCATCATAGAATCAATGTCCTACCTTTTTTCACAGTGCAAAGGCCAGGACCTTCTGGGAGTAGAATGGGTAGAATGGAGAATAAAAAATCAAAATGGTAACCATGACCTAATTAAAGACCCACCCTTTGGTTTATATATGTTAGGCTTTTATTTACTTTGATTTCAAACTGGAATTTTGAACTGGGTAGTTTTATTGTTTGTTTCTTCATAAAATTTTCATTCATAAAAAACTGGGCTATAGGAAAGCCAGCTATTAAAAAAAAACAATTGCAGAACTTCAGAGAAATTAGCTAGTTTGCTTAGTATTTTTTAAAATGTTCTTGTCTGTCACCATCACCGGAAAGAAAATAAACAGATCACATTTCTCCTTGCTACATTATAAATAAATATAATCACTAAATGCATCTCAGTAATTATTTATATGTAGTACCTGATATCTAGATTTGCTATATCATAAGAATCTCTTGTCATGTATGAACATAATTATCTATTGAGTTATTACTCTAGCATTTACTTTCTGTGAATCACTACTTTTCCATATGCCATCATAGAATCAATGTCGGACCTTTTTTCACAGTGCAAAGGCCAGGACGTTCTAAGAGTAGAATGGATAGAATGGAGAATAAAAAATCCAAATGGCATCCATGACCTAATCAAAGACCCAGCCTTTGGTGGATATATGTGACATTGACACATGTACAAAAAGGGTAAGACTTCAATTCATGGTCATGGATGCCCTCTTTACTATTTTGTCCTTCTCTCTTATCAAAGGGTCTGGCAAAGGCAGCAGATTCATTCAGATCTCAGATCCTGGACAATTCCATTCAGTTCATGCTATTTTCAAGAACTGCAATACCCATTCTTAGCCCTGACACTAGATAAAATTATTTCATAGAAATAATCCCCTCCCCCAGCATGAAGATAAATAAGGAGAAACTGGACATTAAAAATAATTGGCTAATTGGCCATCTCAGATATGTCCTTTCTGGTTTCTGCATATACATCCATCCATTAGGTTCTCAAAACAGATATCAGACATGGCAACACAAAATTGAAAATAGACCTCTATCTTTGGCAGAAAGCATCCAATTCCATTCAGGAAGAGAGAATATGCATTCATGATTAGTAGAGGGAACAATGGAGCAGCCAATCTGAGTGACTTCATTTTCAGCTATTGTTACAAAGAGTAACAAAGATAATTTCTCATTATTCAGCAACACCTGGACAAATTTTATTCAGCTCAATACTAGACTGCTGAGTAGTGGCTCTGCTTGATCAGAGTTTCCTAACCTTGACAACTTTCAGACCTGTATACTTCAACTTTCAGAATTTCTCGGCCAGCAACTGCTGGTTGAAAATTGTGGGAGTTGTCAGTTGTCAGTCCACACATATGAAAGTTGCCATGGTTGAGAAACACTGTGCTGGATGGTTCCTTTTCTGTGCTTTGACCATCATAGCTTTGGTTTATCCTGAAAGGCTTTTGAGTTTGACATATGCCTTTGAGCTTATGCCAATTTATTCATTTCTTCATCACATTTTTATGCCTCCCATATCACTGAAATTACCCTGTATAGTTTACAATAAACATGTCACAAAACATAAAGATGTAAACAAGAACAGCTAAAACAGAATTAAAAGAATGCTAATTGTTCAGAATTTTAAAAGTATTAAAAGTTTTTTTAAAAAAAGACATATGGTGGGGAAAACACAACACCAAACATTTTCAAGGTTGCCTAACATCACCAAACTCAGATTTTAACATTCTTTCTGAAGACTAGATGAATGCTAGGATTCCCACAGCTCAAAGGTAATTGGGATGAAACATTTCCTTAGTCATGGGTGTCAAACTCATGTCATCACAGTGGCATCACATTACATATCGGGACTTTTTCCCACTTTGCTAAACCAGCAATGGGTATGATCAGTGTGTGATGCATCCAGCACATGGGCCAGGAATTTGACAGCCCTGTCTCAACTGATTCCATGCCATGAAAGCATTAAAGGTGATAACCAACATTTTGAATTGGATCTGGAAACAAACTGGCACCCAGTGTAGCTCATAGAGCAGAGGTGTTATGTGGACAACCTTAGGGGTGCCCAAGACTGGTTATCTTACTGTATCTGCAGCTTCCAGATGCTCTTCAAGGATAGCCTGTATAAATAATTATCTACAATATTACTTCTGTATTCCTACTATATTCCTATTAATATTTGTAATGGTTCAACTCAAGTTTCCTAGAAAGATAAAGGTTCTGGTGATGTAAACAGCCACTGAAAGTTTTTCTGTTAACAATGAAGAGATAGATGAGAATCATGATTGGAAGTCATTTCAGGTAGCTGCCCAAGAGCCACACAATATGGCTAATTCACTTCCATTGGTTTTTGCTGAGCCTTGTTTGGATTCTATAGGATATAAATAAAAGAGGGGACTATCTCCCATAAGTTATTCATCTAATTTTGTCAACAGTCAGCTAATAATGAATGCTCCATGAGACCCTAAAGGCTTTTATTTCTTTTCACAACAATCCATTCAACACTAGGAGCATAAATCCTTAATACAAATCTAGCTTCACCCCCAGGTTCCTGAAACAAAAACTTATAGAAGAACACAAAGCAGTCTAAAGTCCCATTTCAGAGTCGAGTATAGAGCATTGTAAAACTTTTATTTTCTGACTGGCATTGTCAGCTCAAAGGAGACAAGTTTTAAGTTGTTTCAGGGAATATAATGTTGCCATTTCTAGTACATTTGTCACAAAAGTACATTTTCCCCTTCTCCTATATTCTTATCATCAATGTGGATGAGTTCTGAATATATTAATATATATTAATATATTAATATATTTATAGATATAGATATAGATATATAGATATATAGAGATATATAGATATATATATCCTGGATGGTCCAAATGGATCTAAACTGTCCCGAAGAGACGGTGAATGTAAAGAGTGCATCCTGTTGATCCCAGGGATACCGCAAAGTCCCTGGTAGATCCAGGAGAAGCTCTTTTTGCTTGTCAGACAGAAGTAATTAATCTCAGACAGAAGTTATTAAGTGGCGATTTCATACGGGAAGTCAAATTAATTTTTTCTTTTTTTTGCTGGATTCTTTCTATACGATTTTTTATCCTATAATATACAAAAAGGAACAAACAGTTAGATATGGTGAAATATTGAATGAAAAGGGTGAACTATGCAAAAATTAGAAGAACAAGGTATAAAGATGAATTGGTTTTCATATGCGCAAATACATTCAAGGTATGATAAAGATGCTAAAGCAGAAGGTTTCTATGATAAATTGACTGATTTAGATAAGATTTTGACAGGTACTGACGAAAAGGTGATTCAAAAATTGTATGGATATCTATTAGAAATTAAACTAGAAGAAGAACAAGTTAAAGAAACAATGATTACTTGGAGGAAGAATTTTGGATATGGAATTGATCTAGAGAAATGGCAAAAATTGTGGTCTCTAAATTATAAAATGACATTGTCAACAGCATATAAAGAAAATTTGTATAAGATGTTTTACAGGTGGCATTTTCCCCCAACAAGAATAGCAAGAATGTTCAAGAATAAATCCGAAAAATGTTGGAAATGTTATCAGACACCTGGCTCATATTACCATATGTGGTGGACTTGTGCAGATGCCAAAAAATATTGGACTAAAATCCACACATGGTTGGAAAAAATGACAAAAAAATATGTAGACTTGAAACCAGAGATATTTTTACTGGGAATTTTACCTGAAATATATAGTAAAGAATTGAAATACCTGATTGTAAATGTATTAACAGTGACTAGGATTGTATTTGCCAAAAACTGGAAAAATGAGAAAGTACCATCACAGGAGGAAATTATCAAGAAAATATTGGAATGTGCTGAAATGAGTAGATTGACATTTGAAATCAGAGAACAAGATGATAAACAATTTTATAAAATTTGGGGTCTATTCTATCAATGGTTAGACAATAAAACATGGTAATGAAATATGTAGATTTTTAGAACATAATGAATATATAAAAATGTATTTTTTTATTATATCTACAAAATGATTATAGGATAGATCTGTGATGATAATATGAACTGTCACAAAACAAATAAAATAAAATATGGATTATCTTGTAAATCATGAATGAATAAAAGTATAGTCAAATGATTGATTAATAATGATATTAATGTATTTGGGAATATTTGATTGACAATGAGAATATATACAATGTAATTGTAATTGAAGACTACGAAGTGGAAGCACAAAACAATTTGTAAACCAACCAACACACTGTATGTATATATATGGAAGACGGCTTGGTGTTTTTATGTTTTGCTTGTCTATGTTTGTCTTAAAAAACAATAAAACTTTATAAAAAAAAGATTCTTGATGTTCTTTCCTCCAATATTTACTCTCATTTTTGATTCTTCAAGTGCCAGCTTCCTTAAGATCACTTGATCAAACAGATTACATAAGGTATTCTATAAATATTCTATTTATTAATTAGGTTTATGTGCCACTCATCTGATTGAGATGCCACTCAAGGAAACTTACAAAAATTTTCAAACTCCTTTCTCTATTTTGAACAAATAAGTGCCTCCTTCTGTTGTTTATACAATAACCAATTGATTGGTGGACAAAGCATGCATCAATTTGACCAGATGTGTTGGCCTCCCTGACTCTTGTAGGATTCCCCACAGTTAATAGAATAGAATAGAATAGAATGGAATGGAATGGAATGGAATGGAATAGAATAGAATAGAATTATTTGTTTAGCAGAATGATGTCACTTGTGTCTAGTTGTTGTGGTGTGCAGTGCTCTATAGCGTCATTTTGAGGGTAGGAGTTGAAACAGTTTATGTCCAGGATGTGAGGGGTCTGTAAATATTTTCACAGCCCTCTTTTTGACTCCTGCAGTATACAGAACCTTGATTGAAGGCAGGTTGGTAGTAATTGTTTTTTCTGCAGTCTGAATTACTCTCTGAAGTTTGTGTCTGTCTTGTTCGGTTGCAGAACCAAACCAGACAGTTATACAGGTGCAGATGATAGACTCAATAACTCCTCTATAGAACTGGCAGTATTGGCAGCTCCTTGGGCAGTTTGAATTTTCTGAGTTGGTGCAGAAAGAACATTCTTTGTTGTGCTTTTTTGATGATGTTTTTGATGTTAGGTGTCCATTTTAGGTTTATCATATGATAGGACCTAGAAATTTGAAGGTCTCTACTGTTAATACTGTGTTGTCTAGTAGTGTAAGAGGTGGTAGTATGGGTGGGTTTCTCCTAAAGTCTACCACCATTTCTATGGTTTTGAGTGTGTTCAGTTCCAGATTGTTCCGGTCATACCATGAGGCAAGTTGTACAACCTCCCGTCTGTATGCAGATTTGACGTTGTCTCAAATGAGACCAATCACTATTGTATCATCTGCAAACTTCAGTATTTTAAAGATGGATCATTTTAGATGTAATCATTGGTATATAGGGAGAAGAGAAGTGGAGAAAGCACACAGCTTTGGGGGACCTCTGTGCTAATTGTACAGGTATCAGATGTGATTCTGCCTAGCTACTGCTTCCTGTCTGTTAGGAAGTTTATGATCTACTTACAAATTTGTAAGGTAATTCTAACTGGTTTAGTTTAGTTAGAAGAATATCTGGAATGATGGTATTGAATGCTGAACTGAAGTCTACAAAGAGGACCCTTGCATAGGTGTTTGAAGATTGTAGGTGTTGTAGGATGTAGTGTTGTAGGATGTAGTGCAGAGCCATATTAACAGCATTAGCTGTCAATCTATTTGCTCAGTATGCAAACTGCATGGGATCTAAAAGCAGATCCATGATGGTTTTCAGGTGGGACAGCACTAGTCTTTCAAAAGTTTTCATAACTACCAATGTTAGAGCAACTGGTCTGTAGTCATTCAGTTTCCTGATGGAGGGCTTCTTTGGCACTGGGATGATAGTAGAGTGTTTGAAGCAAGAAGGAGCATAGCACATCTCTAGTGATTTATTGAAGATCTGGGTGAAGATAGGGGCTAATTGGTCAGCACAGACCTTTAAGCAAGAAGGAGTTACCTTGTTTGGCCCTGGTGCTTTTCCTGTCTTTTGTCTGTGAAATAGATCTTGCACTTCTTTTTCTGTAATCACCAGAGGTTGTGAACCCAATGGGTTGGGGTCAGTTGTAGGAGGCTTGGCTGTTGTTGATGTATTTGAGATGGGGGTTGTAGAGATATGTGGCTGTAGTTTCCTTTCAAACCTGCAGTAAAACACATTCAGGTCATCTGCTAGTTGTTGATTTTCTTCTGCCTGGGAAGGAGGTTTGCTGTTGCCAGTGATGTTTTTAAGAGTTTTCCCTATGTTTGCTGGTTCATTTGTTGAGAACTGATTTCTTAACTTTTCAGAATAGTTTCTTTTTGCTGCTCTGGTCTCTTGTTAATACTTGTTATTTGGTATTCTTTTTTTCTTAAACTTCATGATCTCTAAGAAGGGGAATAATAATTGTGAGATTTCTGTCCTCAGTTCCTGACTGATGGATGTTTGGAACAAAGACTCCTCTGAAATTTTACTGGATTAGATTGGCTGAACCAGGCAGACATTTCTTTGATGCACAGCTCCATTACCATTGTGTGCATTTTAACCATTCTTGGAAAACATTCATAATTTGACAGATCCTTTAAGATCAAAGAGAGTTGATTTGGAAATATCTTCAAAGAGCCAGAGCAGCTTGTCTGATTTCACTTACATGACAACAAATGCCTGATATTGTTTTTGATATACTGGCAGCTGCAAAAGTTTGAAGTTTTTTATTAAGACAAGCACTATTTACTTCAGTGGCACTTACACATAATAGAGCACTTTTGACTTCTAAAGTGTATGTTATTAAAGCACTTTGCTAATGTTTCCAGGCTCTTGCACAAAACAAGGAGAGATAGTAGCAACCCCTTTTCAAAGGTCTTTAGGAAATGAAATGAAAGCGGGGTGTATGTGGGGGAATGTCAGGGTACAAAGCAGTTATTTAACAATAAGAGCTGTCTTGAAGTGCTGCATGCAATGCATGGTTAAAGCCATAACCTTTATACTTATAATAATTTGTAACAATTTAAACATACTCTACTATTTTATACTTCCCACTCTTCTTATTCTTATTTTTCTTATTAATGGCAGCATTTTGGATGAAGCTGAAGAGGAAAGATAGAGAAGAGTAAACCTACTCAGCAGCCTTCATGAGCTTTCTATCAGAAGAACAATGGTGCCATCAGAAAGATAGCAATATGACATTGTTTTTATTCCCAGGTAATTGCTATGGTTTGAAGATTGAGGGTTACAAATTGCATCACATATCTGTGGCCTGTGCATCCCTTTCAAATTAAATATGTTGGTACTGACAAAATAATTGCGCAGAAACTGGAATTCTAGAGTAGAGTAGAAAGGATCTACTGTGAGAATTCTGGGTGATATGTTGAAACTATGATATAAACTTTGGTGGAACAAGTTACTGTCTTTTCCTGGTTTTGAGCCAGAGAACTGTAGGGTGTCAACTGTGACACTGATCTGGCTGAAGCCATTTTTTTATAGTTGCCATGAACTTTGAAAGGGAGAAGGGAGGGGGGGAAAGCAAATAAACCAGCTACCAGTTAAAACAAAAAGTGTTCTTGTAGGAACCAAGGTCATCCCAACAGCAAATGAAGGAGAGGAGTGACCAAACAGTCTCCCAGCTACTTTCATTGGACAATGTGATCAGTGACACTTGGGGAGAAAATATTTGCTCTTTTAATTAGAGGGGGGGAACCAAGCAAGAATTTCATTTTAAAATGTTACAGGATGCAAGAATGAGAGGAAGTTTTGGACTGCCAAACTGGGAATTATACTACCAGACTGCAGTGTTAACATGGATGAAAGAATGGATTGCACCAGTGGTGGGATTCAAATTTTTTTACTACCGGTTCTGTGGCATGGCTTAATTGGTGGGCATGGCTTGGTGGTCATGTGACTGGGTGGTCATGGCCAACTTGATGTCACTCACATCAAGGGGTGCCTTGCCTGGCCTCTCCTCACCTCAAAGAGATACAATTTCCCTCTCTATTTACTTACTACTACTGAACATCCAAAATAGACTATTTAATCCCATGTATGTATGCCATTTGTGTACATACATATTGCATAGTATAGTGTGTGATTAGGCACACAAAAAGATACATTATCTGCTATATATACTGTATGTGTATGTGTTGTGCCTCCGAGGTTTGAACCAGGTCAGTCAGCAGATGTAGGCTCGAGTGATGAAGAAGATCTGGTATTGAGATTTGAGCCTGCATTGTTGAGCGACATTGAGAGGAGTTGGGGGAGGAGGAAGAGTTGAATCTGAGAGATGAGCCTGATTTATTAGAAGTTTCAGAGGCATCTTCCTCTTCTGGAACTCCCTCCCTGATTGCACCTCACGTGTTAACTGTTAATCAGGAAAGTGTGCCAGAGGCTTCAAGCCATGATGAAACTGCCGGATGCTGGCTCGATGCTAGGACTAGGAGAAGATTGAGATGTCAATCTCAATTAGAAAAGAGACGTCCAGCCAAGGATTAATTAAAGAGACTGACACGCCCCTTTGGCGGATATATAAGGAGCGTGTTAAGGCCTCTTCCCCGCTTGAAGCAAAGTGTATTTTTGGTGCGGAAGAATTGCATATGGCTGCAGTGTTGTGATTTATGGACAGTTCAGACTTGCCAGACAGATTCCAGGAAGACTGCCAAAGACTGTGAAAACAAAAGCAGTTAACCCTTTTGGGTCTGGTTTTGTCTGCTTGAATATTTGAACTTTGGATTCTCACCTGTGGATACAGGTGAGACAGAACATGTATGTACACACACAGAGAGACAGCGCTCTTCTAAAACTATACACATTCAACCTCACTGTGTTTGGAAAAACACACCCATAGTCCACTTTCTGCCACACATTTAACTATAACTTCTTGTTGTGGCTCAGAGGTTTGAGCCTGCTCTGTTAGAGGACGAAGACTTGGACAATGAGGAAGAGGAGGATTTGGCTCCGAGGTTTGAGCCTGCTTTGTTAGAGGATTTGGAGTTGCCTTCCTCCCCAGGACTTTCCTCTTCGGCAAGACCTTCCTCCCTGATGGTGCCTCAGGTGTCGGCAAATAACCAGGGGGGTGTATCAGAGCCTCTGACTGAGGATCAAGCTGAGGAATGCTGGCTTAATGCAAGGCAACAGTGCAGGCAAAAGTGTGAGCTGCAACACAGAAAGAAAGGACGAATCAGGGACTGAGATGAGGGACTGACACGCCCCACAGGGAATAAAAGTGGGTGTGTTCACTCTGGGAATTTGTTCGGGACAACGTGTTACTTAGTGAGAGAAGCTTCGGAATATCCTGTATGCGGAGACAGCTTGTGATTTATATTCCTGCTTTCTTATCGGACTTGGCAGACAGCTTGTGTGAGACTGCCAAGAATTTTATCAGCTCAAAGAATTTAACCCTGTAATTACTGGACTTGCTTGCTTGTTTGTGTTTAGTTGGAAATTTGGACTTCTCACCTTGTTGGTACAGGTGAGACATAACAACTTCCGTACATTAGAACATTGCACACGCCTTCAGATTTACTTTCTTAGCTTGCACATGACCAATTAGACCCAGGAGATGTCATGGATTGAGTAAAATATAGTGAAACTCACTTAAAAATGCTCTTGCTTAGCAACCAAAATTTGCAAAATGGGCTCAATTGTGGTCATAAGTGAAAGACTATCTGTGCAGGGCAGCCTTGTCCTAGTAAACTCCTCTTTCTGGCAATTTTCCTCTCTGTTAGAGGTACCAAAATAATCCAGATGATACAAGGTCTCCTGCTGGAGCAGGGGGTTGGACTAGATGGCCTCCAAGATCCCTTCTAATTCTGCTATTCTATGATTCTGTAAGGATCTCCTGCTGGAGCAGGGGGTTGGACTAGAAGATGACCTCCAAGATCCCTTCCAGCCCTAGATTGCTGTGCTGTTTCAAAGAGTCTTCAGAAGCTAGGGTTTGTGTCCTTCCTTCCTCTCCTTTTTTCTTTCTCCCTTCCTCCCTCCTTCCATGTATCTATCCACCCATCCATCTATCCATCCATCTATATCTCATTCACTTTCTCTTTCCTCCCTCCCTCCCTCCTTTTCTTTCTTTCTTTCTTTCTTTCTTTCTTTCTTTCTTTCTTTCTTTCTTTCTTTCTTTCTTTCTTTCTTTCTTTTTCTTTCTGTCCCTTCCATCCCTGCCTCCCTTTCTTTGTCTATCCCTTTTCTTCCTTTCTCTCTCCCTTTTTCTTTCTTTCCCCTTTCTCTATCTTTTTTTCTTGTCTCTCCCTTCTTCCTTTCTCTCTCTCTTTTTCTTTCTCTCTCTCCCTTCCCTTCCTTCTTCCCTCTCTCCTTCTAAACCTAGGAGACCCACCTGAAACGAAAACTCCTTTGGATGAAACCAGCCATTACACACACATACACACAGACACACACAGACACAGACACAGACACAAACACACACACACACACACACACACACACTTCCAACCAGCTCTCATGCCTTGCCTCTGTGATAACCCAGAGTGTAATACAAATGTAACAAAATCCAAAACATAAATAAATGTCTTTTTTTTAAAAGTTTTTTATTTTAACAACAAAACAACATAGACATACCACATAAAACTTAAAATATCATCCTTCTTCATAAATTTACAAACAGTGCATCGGTTGGTTTACCACTTTTTTTTGTGCATCCCTTTCCTAGTCACTAATATAATTGTATTACATAATAGCTCATATTATCAATCAATAATTGTATAACCTAATATCATCACTAAAAAATCATTTATCTATAATTTTATTAATTCATACTTTAACGGGATAACTATAGTTTACTTAGTTTATTTTGCAATAAATTATAAGATCATACCAAATCTATCTTGATAATGTTTTTTAAAGATAATATCCAAAAAAAAAAATTTATGCTAAGTCTGAATGTTCTATTATTATGCTTTATTATCTAACCATTGGTAAAAAAGATCCCAAACTTCATAAAATTGTTTATCTTCTTGTTCTCTAATTTCAAATGTCAATTTACTCATTTCAGCACAATCCAATATTTTCTTAATAATTTCTTCCTCTGATGGAGTTTTCTCACTCTTCCAGTTTTTAGCAAATACAATCCTAGCTGCTGTTAATACATTTACAATCAAATACTTCAAATTTTTATTATATATATCAGGTAAGATTCCCAATAAAAAAGTCTCTGGTTTCAAGTCTATATGTGTCTCTGTTATTTTTTCCAACCATATGCGAATTTTAGTCCAATATTTTCTAGCGTCCTCACAAGTCCACCACATATGGTAGTATGAGCCAGGTATCTGATGACATTTCCAGCACTTTTCAGATTTGTTCTTGAACATTCTTGCAATTCTTGTCGGGGGAAAATGCCAACCTGTAAAACATCATATACAAATTTTCTTTATAAGCTGTTGACATTGTCATTTTATAATTTTGAGACCACAATTTTTCCCATTTCTCCAAATCAATCCCATATCCAAAATTCTTCCCCCAAACAATCATCATTTCTTTAACTTGTTCCTCCTCTAATATAATTTCCAACAAATAACTGTATAATTTTTTAATCACTTTTTCATCAGTACCTGTCAAGATCCTGTCTAAATCAGTCAATTTGTCATAAAATCCCTCCGTTTTAGAATCTATAAGATACCTTGAATGTATTTGCGTATATGAAAACCAATTCATCTTTATGCCTTGTTCTTCTAGTTTTTGCATTGTTTTAAGTTCACTCTTTTCATCCAATATTTCCCCATATCTAACTGTTTGTTCCTTCTCATATATTATAGGATAAGAAAAGGCTTCAATAGTTGATAGCCAGACTGGGATTTTCAAATAACATTTTCTCTTAATTTTCTCCCAGTTCAACCATAAAGACTCCCTTATATAATGCCTTCTAAAATAGCCCTGCGATTTAGTTCCCTTATACCACAGAAAAGCATGCCATCCCAGTAATAAATCATGTCCTTCTAATGTCAACAATCTGGTCTTTCTTAATGTTATCCATTCTTTAACCCACATTAAATTTGCAGCTTGGTAATACAACTCCCAATTCGGAAGGCCAAATCCTCCTCTAATTCTAGCATCTTGCAGAAGTTTTAATTTTATTCTGGCTTTCTTACCTTGCCATATGAACTTCAACACAATTTTATTTAGTTCTTCAAAGTAATCTTTACCAAGCCTAATTGGTATGGTTTGGAAGAAATATAAAATTCTGGGTAAAATATTCATCTTGATTGTTGAAATTCTACCTATCAATGACAATTGTAGGTTTTCCCATTTCTTCAAATCAGGTGCTATCTGTTGTTTAAGTTTAATATAATTATTCTCTTTCAATGTAGTGCATCTTGACGTCAAATGTATCCCCAAATATTTAACCTTATTCATAATTTGAATTTTCAGTAAATCTGCCAGTTCATCTCTTTGTTTTAGTAACATATTCTTTGTCAAGATCTTTGTTTTGTCTTTATTTTCAAACCCGCCATCTCACCATACATCTCTATCTTTTCCAATAGTTTTAAAGCTGTTCCTAGTGGATCTTCCAAAATAAAAACCAAATCATCCGCAAAGGCTTGCAATTTAAATTCCTCCTTCTTAATTTTCATTCCTTTTATATTTGGATCCTCTCTAATGTTTCTATTCAACACTTCCAAAGTCAATACAAATAACAAAGGTGATAATGGGCATCCTTGTCTTGTGCCTTTTCTTATATTAATAGAGTCTGTAAAATCTCCCTCTATCATTACTTTTGCCGTTTGTTTATCATATATGGCTTCTATTGCTTGAATAAATTTTCTAGCAAAGCCCATCTGTTCCAATAACAAAAACATGAATCTCCAGTTCACATTATCAAATGCCTTTTGGGCATCTAAAAATATCAAAGCGCCTCGTAATATTCCAAAGTGTCCAGAATTACCCTCATATTATCCCTAATTTGTCTCTTTGGCAGGAGTCCATTCTGGTCAGGATGAATAAAGTTATTTAGGTATCTTTTGAGCCTTTCTGCCAAGATGGAAGCAAAAATTTTATAGTCCGCATTCAATAAAGAAATAGGTCTATAGTTCTTAATTTGTGATGGATCGGCCCCTTCTTTTGGAATAAGTGTGATATAAGCTTCTGACCATGTTTTGGGTATTTTCTTATTTAACATGGCTTCATTCATAACTTCTAACAGTGGGGTGCTCAACGATTCTTGTAATGTTTTATAAAATTCTGCCGGGAGCCCGTCTGGGCCTGGTGCTTTTCCATTATTCTGCCTATTAAATGCTTCCGTTAATTCCATCATTGTTATAGTACTTTCTAACATTTTTTCAGTCTCTTCAGATATCTTAGGTAGGTTAGCATTTTGTAGATAAAGCTTAATTCTTTCCTCATCAAAATCCTCCTGCTTATATAATTGTCCATAAAAGTCTCGGATAATTGTCTTTTTCTCCTTATTACCATAACACATTTAGTGTTGATCATCTATTAACTGTACTATTTTCCTAGATTCTTTCTCCTTTCTCAATTTGTATGCTAGCCATCTACCTGGTTTGTTTGCATCTTCAAAATAGTTCTGTTTAGCACTTCTAATTTTTTGTGCCAATTCTTTCTCTGCCTGACCCATCTTATGTTTAATTATATCCATTTTAAATTTAATATCTTTTTTCTGTGGCATATTCTGCAATTCTTCTTCCAGTTTTTTATAATCATCTTCTAAAGCTTTAATAGTCTGCCTCTTCCTAATATTCTTTTTCTTTGTATAGTCCATTATTAATCCTCTCGCATATGCCTTCATTGTATCCCAAACATTCTGCATTGAAGTATCTTCTTTTTTATTTTCACTGGAAAAGAAAGCCAATTCTTTGCCCATCCATTGTGTAAAATCTTTTTCCTTTAAAATAGTATTGTTTAATGTCCATCTAGATCTTCTTCTTTGTCCTTTCCATTTAATTGTCATTGGATTATGGTCTGCCCATATACCCGTTTCAATATTTATTTCTTGAATATTAGATATTAATTCTGATGAAGTCCAAATCATATCTATTCTGGACCATGATAAGTGTCTATCTGAATAAAAAGTATATTGTTGGGTTTTACCATTTCTTTCTCTCCATATATCTTTTAAATTTAATTCATCTATCATTTTAAAAAAGGATTTAGGGAGAGTCTTTCTATTTTGTTTTGATGCTGTCGCTGTATAGTCCAGTTTATTATCTACAATTCCGTTGAAATCTCCCATCATAATTATATTGACATAGTCCAGTCCAATTGATTTCATATGTAACTTTTTATAAAATTCTTCTTGTTTATCGTTCGGAGCATAAATTGCAACCAGCAGTGTTTTTATATTGTTATCCACTATTTCAACCATTAATACTCTTCCATCTTCATCAGTATAAATCAATTTTGCTGCGATAGTTTCTTTAATGTACAGGACCACTCCTCTTTTCTTACAGTTAGTCAAGGAGGTAAAAGTTTTCCCCAGTTTTGGTCGTACCAATAATTGTTGATGTTGCTTTTTAATATGTACTTCTTGTAGGCAAGTTATATCAAATTTTAACTTCTCTAATTTATGAAAGATTTTTCTTCTTTTAATATCCGAGTTCAATCCATTTATATTCATAGAAATCATTTTTTTTTCCTCCATGGTTATGTTTTATATTTAGGTCTAACAGTTCTTGTAGATCTTACTTCACGTTGTTCTTTGGTCTCCATTTGTCCACCTACCGCACCTTCTTCTTTTCCTGTTTCCATCTGGTCTTCTTGAGGTTCAGTTGAGATGGTCTCTTTTTCTGTCTCTATTTCTCTTCTTCCAAAAAATTCATTGTAGAATGTTTCTGCTTTCTCAATTGAGTCGATTCTGTGTCTCTGTTCTTGCCATATAAACATTAATCCTTCTGGAATAGATGAGATATACCCTGTCTTCACAAGATATGCAATGAGGAATAAGCTACCAAGAGAGGTTCATGTCAGATTTACTAAAAAGACTATTAAAACACAAATATTACTAGTTACAAGAGATAAGGTGTTGAAATACAAAGACAAAAAGATTGTGGTTTTAAAACAAGTGCCCAGAAGAGTGAGAGGAATGAGAAGAGAATATCGATTTTTTGACCAAAAAGTTATTGGAAAAAGAGGTGAATTAATAAATGTCTTTTAATGCCTCCAACTTGGCCCCACTGTTCAATAATTCTCAGTTGGAGATAAAATGTACTCAAAAATAGTATTCAAAAGAAAGCAGTACAATTCAAACTTAATGAACAGATAGAGGTGAAATAAAAAATCAAACAAACTACAATGATGAAATTTCCACAACAGAGCAGGACAAGTAATTACAAATTCAAGGAGATAACAATGCACAATCTGTTGTAAGGATGCCAACCAAGATAACTTCAGGCCAAAATAAAACATGCTTTGCTTCTGGCAATGCTGTGTTGTAATCTTATATACTTCCCAGCTGCAACCAATGAGGAGGATCATGGCCCCTTCCTCTCTTGTAAGCCAAGTTGTTGCCTTCTCTGTTCCTCCCTGAGTCTCCTGTGATGCAAAGGGGATGGGCCTGGTTCTTCCTCTGACTGCCCAGCTGGCTTCTGCCCTTCCCCAGCCTCCTCCACCACCTCCGGAGTCATACCTCCACTCCCTGTTGGATGTTCCTCCTCTCTCTCAGAGTCCAACTCTACCAAGGGCATGACAGCCTTGTTGTTTGCTTTTAGTGGCAGGCTGGTCACCGAAGTACTTTCCAAGAGCCAGGCAGTGTTGCTCGCCTCCCAGGAAATCCCGGGTGATTGACTGGGTGATTGACATGCACCATGCTGGCAGTACATTTGGATCATTGCCTCTTCCATGGAAGCAAGCCTCTCTCCATGGGGAGGAGGTGGATTTGTGGGGAGTTGGAAGTTTGTGCTGCATAGGAGGTGAGGAGTGACTGGGTGGGGTGAGCATTGGGTGGGCAGGGCAAGCAAGTGAACAGTGACTGGGTGACTGGGTATTCAAAATAATCAGTCCAGGGATAATCCAACAATTAAGTCCTTTTCTTTACCAGTATCATAAACAAAGTTCAGTAAATGGAGTTTGCGAATAGTTGCAAGATTCACAGCAATTCAAGCAGAATGACAATCAGGCAAAAGGCAAAAGGAAAGCAAAGGACATGCAAAAAAGAACAAACCATGTTTCTGGGTCCATCTTATGGCCGTTGGAGGAACCTCAGCCAATCACAATTACATTCTCTTAAAGATACAACAGTATTAAATGACTATCCTGGTTTATACATTGCCAACCCAACTGTTAGGTGACTATCATTCCTAACATTCTCCCTTTTGGGTAGGACCATTTGATCTTTGATCTTTGATGTTGCTTACTCATGGACATCTTTACAAACCTCCTCTATTTCTAGTAATGCACTGCGATGCTCCACTATCAACTACCCACAAATCATGGTTTACAGTTGAATTGCTAGACATAGCTAAATTAACATTCTTCTTAGCCTTCTGATGATTACCAGTATTCTGTCGTTTGCCCTTCTTACAGCTATATATCCCTAGCCCCACAAGAAAAACATTTCCTAACAGTATAGGCAGTTGAAAACAAACCCTTTTCTTGTGGTTGTTT
Organism: Pseudonaja textilis; assembly: GCF_049901715.1. Lineage (NCBI taxonomy): Eukaryota > Metazoa > Chordata > Lepidosauria > Squamata > Elapidae > Pseudonaja > Pseudonaja textilis. The sequence goes on from NC_142008.1 coordinate 68,431,133, forward strand.
CTCTCTCAGTTGGTCTCTATCCTGCCTTCTTCTTGCCTCTTCTAACAATCGTCTGGTTATGTCAGTCAATGTCAGTTCATTTCTGGTCAGGACTTCCAGTGAAGATATGTAATCATCATAACTTTCATCCAATGAAGAAAGAATGATGTAAACTTGATGCAGCTCTGAAAAAATCAGTTTCTTTTCATAGCTCTTCAAAAGTTCTTTTCATAAAGTTCAAATGAGCAAACATATCTCCACCTTTCAGAAGACATGCTCTAAACCAGTGGTTGCAGCCCACTGGTGGGCCATGAGAAAATTTTGGTGGGCCGCAGAGAAATCTCACCCCCAGAGTACCCCCCCAAAGCAATTAATCCAGGCTGCACAGAAACACAAGGCTGCGCAGCTGACATGGCCCACGGGAACCCTCCCCACCCACTCACTCCTTACCCAGCAAACATGCCTGCTAAATTGCTATTTTTCCTTTTTCCGATCATCATCTGTTCTGCTGTGCCAGGAAATTTAGATTAGCTAAGAAGCAGGAAATGGTTGGATTTCTTGCTTTCTAGCTAGTCTTTAGATCTTCAGCTCTGCTTTTAAGCACAGCCGAACCTCCCTTAGGACTGAAGGTTCTATTATTCAGTACTGACTCACGGCAAGCAAATTTGAGAGACTAAGCTAGCCGATGGCAGATAGATAGATAACTCAATGATTCTGTGAGCAACTCAATCTGCCTGCCTGCTTTGCCTGATTTTGGGTAAAATTTGCTCTTTTTTTATAAAAAATTCAATATTTATATAAATATTTACAATATTTACATACAAGCCATGCCCAGCCAGTCACATGACCACCAAGCCACACCCAAAAATTAGGCCATGCCCAAGAACCGGTTAGTGGTCCCTGGGATTTAAAATTATGAGTTTGGTAGTCCCTGAGGTTCAAAAGGTTGGCGACCTCTGCTCTAAACAGTTTACGTGTAAGATGTATGTGTGCATCTACACTGTCACAAACATAAATCCTCTTCAAATTCTCCCAGCACCTAGCAGCAGACTCTTCTCCATGAATATGGACACTCAGTGTTAGTCCAATTATACAAAGAGTAAAGTCAACTAACTTTTTGGCGTTGTCCTCATCATCTGGATCCCAAGCATTTACATCCAGTGGATCCTGAACTGCAGCCCATAACCCTTCCCTACACAGAAGTAGACTGCACTTCATAGACCAGGAAACATAGTTTGTTCCATCCGACCAGGTTATCAGTGATAGACTTGTTGACGGGTCTTGTGCCATCTTTACCAGGACAGTAACCCATGATTAAACAATAGACAGCTATCTGTATGCAGTACTGTGTATTCACACTAACTCTCAGTTATCTGAGTTATCTGGGCCCATAACCAGTCTTGAGGTATTCTCTGTTAGGAGAATGAGTGCACTCAGGGAAACATAGTGAGAGTGGTGATGAATAACACACAACCAGCACACAGATACACTGAATAGTAAAATGTAAGTTTTACTTTCTGTAAATGGGTAAACGAAGTCCAACAAACAGTCCAAATCATATGCAATTCAAGCAGTTAGTATTCAAAATAATCAGTCCAGGGATAATCCGAAAATGAAGTCCTTTTCTTTACCAGTATCATAAACAAAGTTCAGTAAACGGAGTTTGCGAATAGTTGCAAAACTCACAGCAATTCAAGCAGAATGACGATCAGGCAAAAGGCAAAAGGAAAGCAAAGGACATGCAAAAGAGAACAAACCAGGTTTCTGGCTCCATCTTATGACCGTTGGAGGAACCTCAGCCAATCACAATTACAACATTCTGTTAAAGATACAACAGTATTAAATGACTATCCTGGTTTATATATTGCCAACCCAACTGTTAGATGACCACTGCTCTTGTTTCTTGTCAGGCCATATTAACGTCATCCTTTTTTGTGGTGCCTAATGGTGGGATAGGTAGAAGCTGAACAAATGAAGCTCCCCCAACCCCCAACAACTGCCAAAATGCTTGTTCGGGCAAGGGAGGGGCGATGCAGGTGGAATCACCCCTCCCTGGTTGCCCCTCCCCCCTGCACCTCCCAGCAGGTGAGATTCCAGGCAGGGGATGAGATGTGGGCTGGCAGGGAGCCAAGTGGTGATGGCTCTGACCTGGCTGGCTTGCTTTTCTCTCTGCCACCAGCTGCGGGAGGAAGGTAGTTTCAGGCAGTCGAGAAAGCCAAACCACTCCCTAGCCCAGAGCTGCTGCAGCACATGCCTCACTTGAAGTTCCCAGACCTTTTTTTCCCCCAAAAGCAGGAGGGGAGGAAGTCCCACCCACGGCCCCTTTGTTAGACCCGAAAGCCTTGCCTGCCTTTCGGGGAAACGTGGGAGCAGAGGCTGGCCAGGAAGAACCTTCGTAAGGAGTGATGCTACCGGGTGCTTGAAAGTTCATGTGTGTTTGTTTGTTTCATGTGGGTCTCCTCTCCTAGCTTTAGAAGGAGAGAGGGAAGGAGGAAAGGAAGGGATATAAAGAGAGAGGGAAAAGAGAGAGAGGGAGGGAAAGAGAGAGAGAGAGAAAGAGAGAGGGGGGGAGAGTGAAAGAGTGGGAAAGAGAGGGGGAAAGAGAGGGTAAGAGTGAGAGAGAGGGAAAGAGAGAGAAGGAAGAGACAAGAAAGAAAAGAGTAAAGGGAAAGAAAGAAAAAGGGAGAAAGAGAAAGGGATAGACAAAGAAAGATGGGATGGAAGGAAGAGAGAGAAAAAGAAAGAGTGGGAGGGAGGGAGGAGAAAGTGAATGAGATAAATATGGATGAATGGATAGATAGATAGATACATGGAAGGAGGGAGAGAAAGAGAGAGAGAGAAAAGGAGAGGAAGGAAGGACAGAAACCCTGGCTTCAGAAGACTCTCTGAAATAGTACAGGAATCTAGGGCTGGAAGGGATCTTGGAGGTCATCTTCTAGTCCAAGGATCTTCAAACTTTGCAAGTTTAAGACTTGTGGACTTCAACTCCCAGAATTCCTGACCTAACATGACCGGAGGAAGAATTCTGGGAGTTGAAGTCCACAAGTCTTAAAGCTATCAAGTTGGAAGACCCCTGTTCTTGTTCAACCCCCTGCTCCAGCAGGAGATCCTTACAGAATCATAGAATAGCAGAGTAAGAAGGGACCTTGGAGGCCATCTAGTCTCTAGTCCAACTCCCTGCTCCAGCAGGAGACCTTATATCATTTGGATTATTTTGGTGCCTCTAACAGAGAGGAAAATTGGCAGAGAAGTTTACTAGGACAAGGCAGCCATGCAGAGGAAGGCAGATAGTCCTTCACTTATGACCACAATTGAGCCCAAAAATTTGGTTGCTAAGCAAGAGCATTATTAAGCGAGTTTCACTATGGAAAGAAGGATGTACAACTAAGGCAGAATATCAGCAGATAGCCAGAATCTGCAAAGACAAAGTCAGGATAGCAAAGACTCAGAACGAACAAAGACTTGCAACAAAAGTCAAAGATAATTTTAAAAAAGCTTCTTTCAACATATAAATAACAAGAAAAAAATCAAGGAAACAGTCAGTCCACTAAAGAGAAAAGATGGCAAGGAAGTAAAGGCAACAGAGAGAAAGCAGAACTGCTTAACTCATTCTTTGCCTCTGTCTTCACACAAAAAGAAACTATAGCTCAACCCACCAAAAACAAAACTGTAAAAGACAGACCAGAAATAAAAGTTAAAATAAGCAAAAAAATAGTAAAAGAACACTTGTCTGATCTTGATGAAAACAAATCACCGGGGCCTGATTGATTACATCCCAGAGTTTTAAAGGAGTTGGCAGGGGTCATCTCAGAACCGCTGCACCATATCTTTCAAAAATCCTGGAGCACCGGGGAACTACCAGAGGACTGGAAAAGAGCTGATGTGGTTCCCATCTTCAAAAAAGGGAAAAAAACAGACCCAGGAAACTATAGACCAATCAGCCTAACATCAATACCCGGGAAAATACCCGGGAAAAGATAATAAAAAAACAGATCTGCCAATATCTAGAAACAAGTAAAGTAATAACTAGCAGCCAGCATGGGTTTGTTAAAAACAGATCATGCCAAACCAATCTTATTTCATTCTTCAACACAGTGACTAAATTAGTAGACCAGCAAAATACTGTGGACATGATATATTTAGATTTCAGCAAGGCATTTGATAAAGTAGATCACAACCTACTTCTTAGTAAGTTAGAAAAAAGTGGAATAGATTGCACCACCACTAGATGGATTCGCAACTGGCTGGCAAACTGTACTCAACGAGTAGTCCTTAATGGTCTTAAGTCTGCATGGAGGGAAGTAAGCAGTGGGGTGCCACAAGGTTCCGTCTTAGGCCCAGTACTCTTCAATATCTTTATTAACAACTTAGATGAGGGAATAGAAGGGGAACTTACCAAATTTGCAGATGATACTAAGCTGGCAGGAATAGCTTACACCCAAGAAGATAGGCTCAAAATCCAGATGGAACTTGACAGACTAGAACACTGGGCCATATCTAATAAAATGAAATTCAATATAGAGAAAAGTAAAGTCCTACACTTAGGCAAGAAATACCAAAAGTACACATATAGACTGGGTGAAATCAGGCTCAATAGCAGTAACTGTGAGAGGGATCTTGGAGTCTTAGTGGACAACCAGCTAAATATGAGCCAACAGTGTGCAGCAGCTGCCAAAAAAGCTAATGCAATCCTAAGTTGTATTAACAGAGGGATACAGTCAAGATCAAGGGAAATACTAATACTACTCTATAAAGCCTTAGTAAGACCACACCTAGAGTACTGCATCCAGTTTTGGTCACCACATTATAAAAAAGATGTTGAGACTCTAGAAAAAGTACAGAGAAGAGCAACCAGGGTGATTAGGGGACTGGACGCTAAAACATACAATGAATGGTTGCAGGAACTGGGCTTGGCTAGTCTAGTAAAGAGAAGGACCAGGGGAGACATGATAGCGGTCTTCCAATTTGAGGGGCTGCCAAAGGGAGGAAGGGGTCAAACTATTTTCTAAAGCTCCTGTAGGCCAGACAAGAAATAATGGATGGAAACTGAACAAGGAGAGATTTAACCTGGAAACAAGGAGAAACTTTCTGACAGTGAGAACAATCAACCAATGGAACAGCTTGCCCTCGGAAATTGTGGGAGCGCCATCAGTTGAGACCTTCAAGAAGAGATTGGACTGCCATTTGTCAGAAATGGTGTAGGGTCTCCCACTTGGGCAGCGGGGGGTTGGACTAGATGACCTACAAGATCTCTTCCAACTCTGATTATCTGTATCTAACTATATTTTACTCAATCCATGATATCTTCTGGGTCTAACGGTCATGTGCAGGCTAGGGATGTAAATATGAATGCGTGTGCAATATTCTAATATACAGAAGTTATAGTTAAATGTGTGGCAGAAAGTGGACAATGGGTGTGTTTTTCCAAACACAGTGAGGTTGAATGTGTATAGTTTTAGAAGAGCTCTGTGTGTGATTGTGTGTGTGTGTGTGTGTACATACACTAACAGTATATATAGTAGACAATGTATCTTTTTGTGTGCCTATACACACACTGTACTGAAGGAGATAGTAATAAATAAAGAAATGTAGTAAAATACATTATAGCATTAAGTAGAGAGTTACTCTTATAGGCATTTATTATCTTGCTGTTGTAAAAAAGATTTCCTTAACCTTTCACTTGTTGTAAAACAATTATAAACACATGCCTGCACTCAGTTACATACCTCTTCTATTAAGACACATGACAAAGGGTAACCCTTCCACAATACCAAATATTGTAACCTCCCTCGGTATAATCTAGAATCAAGGATTTTCTTAATTTTATAATGTCTCTCACCCTGTACAATCAAAGGTTTGGGGTGAGCTGTTGGAATGGGCCTTAGATTAGATCCTACAGTTGGTTTCAATAACTACTATGGAACACTCGGTGTATTTTCCCCATTAGTCAGGGAAGACTTAAAGTGACAGTTAACTGACAGTTAAAGTGTGTAATGTATGATATGACCAAGGAAGTTTTGGCATTATCTAAAGTCAGCAAGTAAGTAAGCATGGCAATAGACCAGTCAATGGGAGCTGACAGCCTGGATGTGGTTTGGCTCTGCGTGTTTTGCTGAGAATTGAAACTGAAACTGATATCTGTTTTGAGCCTTCTGAGCTGCTGCATTGAAAGAATCTACAAATGGTATTGTAAATTTTATTCATGTTATTATGTTTATAAAGAAGTTAATGATCCTGCTGAATCAGTCATCTGTGTGTTTTCTGGACTTGAATTTCTGCTGCAAATTCTAATATTCCGTGCACCTTTGGCATTTAGTCATGCCAGCCACGTGATCACGGAGATGTCTTGGAACAGTGCTGGCTCTTCGGCTTTGTAATGGAGATGAGCACTGCCCCATAGAGCTTTACTGGGCCGAGAAGGATATCAACATCCAAGCCTCACTCCAAGAGCCAAGCCAGGAATGCTCGCAATCTCCACCATGGAAAGGAGGTCGACGGGCCCGATGGGTTTAAGTGTGTCTGGGGAGTGGAAGTACCAGAGCACAGTCCACAACCAAACCCTGTAGGGGCTACCCAAAAGTTTCAACAGGCTGAGTCTTGACAGCTTTAAGCACTCGCACCAGGCCAGGAACAGCCAAGAAGTTCAGAGTGAGCTCAACACTGACAGTCCTTCCCAAATGGGGCTGATCTTCTCGAGTTGTGAGCTTTCTGCTTCTAGCAGTAGCACAGCTCGAGATAGAGCAAATTCCCCCTTGCTGGACCTGGAGGGATCCAAACAACTAGCCCTCCACCACACTCAAGCCCAGGATCACAACAAAGCCCAATGAGAGCATCAGAACCTGGTTAGCCCTCCCAGGCAACCCCAACTCCCTGCTCTTGGTCAAATATCACCCAATGGCATCCTGCCCCTGCAACACCACTGCCACTGGCTTGTCACCCTCTAGCCCCATTGGTGGCCTCACCATGGTTCCAGGCTGGGTTTGATGGAACTCCAAATGAGCTAACCTTCTACCTGAACCAAGTGTGGGCACAAGTCAACTGCTATGCTACCATAGTGACCGAGAGATAATTTCCACCATCAGTGACAACCAGAAGGGGAGGCCATGGAATGGGTGACTAACTACACAATGAAGATGCCCCAGAGCTGGGGAGTGTTGACAATTTTTTTCAGATGTTAAGAAGATTCGAGGACATGGCCCAAGGCCAAGAAGCAGAAACAGAAATTAAAACACTCAAACAAAAGGGCCAGCTGGCTAAAAAATATGTCCAGGAATTCTGAAGGATATCCAGGAAGCTGGAGGACTGGCCTGAATGCCTTGTAGTACATTACTTCAAAGAGGGCCAGGACAAAGAGTTGTTCAGGATGTGTCTCTGCCATGGAGTTTCTGACTACATCCACAGCTGGTACTGGACGCCCATAGTGATGAATCTCAAGCTCCAGCAGCCAAAGGAGGAGATGCTGGAGAAGAAGCCTAGGAGACAGCTTGGCTGATGGCCCAGCACCCACCAGACCCAAGGAACAATAGAGGGGAACCTCTGTGGCAGCAATCAAATGTTTCCGGTACAGTCAACAGTGTCATCAAGCATCCGTGTGCTTGGCCTCAGCCCCTGTCCCACAGGCAAGGGTTCTAGCCCTGGCAAGTCAAAGAAACCATCCCAGAAAGCTGCAGAGAGGGGGAAGTTTGCCTGTTGAGGTCCCCCTTTCCCCTCAAGGGGAAGGGGAAACTCTGGTCCCTTGGACCCCACTGCCACTGACTGGCAAGAGCGATGACAACAGTGAGGACGACCTGATGATAAGTGAAGCCATCTTTTCCTTTGCTATTAAGTCCAAACTAGTGGTGTCAAAAATGGGAGTCCAGGGTGAAATAGAGGCTATCATAGACACAGGATGCACCCGCTACCTGATCAACCTCCTCACTGTTATCACATAAGGCATAAACATGAACTCCTAGCTTTGCATAGCTTTGCATACAGCTTTGCCGCTCTATACAGTTTGAACAAGTCGATGGGTTGCTGATGGGGGAATCCCAGCTACACTAGTTACAAATCCCATAAAGCTGGAAATCAGCCACCATTGAGCAAAATGAAGGGGTTGTCATCCTGCAGGAGGCATACTACCAGGTGCAGATTAAAGAAGGAGAAAAGCTTTCAATAGCCCGCTGGTCAGCTTCCAATTTAAAGTGATGCCATTTGGGCTCCAAGGAGCCCCTGCCACATTCATGCAGCTATTTAATGAGGTGCTGCATGAGCACCTGTATAAAGGAGTTCTCATCTACCTGAATGACATTCTGATCTTCAGTAAGACCCTAGAGGAACACATAAAACTAGTATGCCAAGAATTGAAAAAGCAACTAGCGGCAAAGCTGTATGCAAAGCTATCAAAGTGTTACTTCTACAAGACGGTTCTAGACTAATGGGGTTACTGAGTGTCAAATAAAGGAGTGGAAATGGATCCAGCAAAAGTTAAAGCAGTGCTGGACTGGCTACCCCCTCACACTCATAAGCTTCTTAAGGTTTGCCAACTTTTACAGTTTATTCCTCCTTCACCAAGATTGCCCTACTAATCACGGAGTTGTTGAAAATAAAAGGGGACCTGCAAAAACCACAGCCCAGCCAACCCCTAAATTGGACTTTAGAATGTCAGTGGACATTTGAGACGCTGAAGAGACTTTTTTTAAAAAAAATTTTTTTATTGATTTTACAATTAGAACAAACCAACAACACATACATAAATGAAAGAGAGAGAAAGAAGAAAGGGAGAAGAAAATAGAAAGAAAAAAATAGAAAACAATTAAAAACATTCTCATCTTCAGCAGTTAGTAAGACCTCTTTTTTATCCTTATTTTATGCCATATACACACACCTTATCCTTACATATATCTGTGTATCACTACTATGGATTTATCCTATCCTCTTTTGCCTTTTAGTGTAAAGTCTATCTTTGGTCTATCCATTTGTACCAGCAGTTCCAGCTGTTGTAGTATATTGAGGTGTCTTTATTTTTTAATGCCAAAGTTAATTTGTCCATTTCTGCACAACTTGAAATTTTTGAATGATCATCTCCTCTGATGGAACATGAGGCTGCTTCCAACATTGTGCAAAAGCCAATCTGGCCACTGTCAAAATATGTATTATTATATATTTCACTTTTTTTGATATTTGTTTATCAAAGATCCCTAACAGAAAGGACTCTGGTTTGAATTGATCTGTTCTCTTGTCATTTCTTCCAGCCAATTTCTAATTTTTGCCAATATTTTTGAGCTTCTGTACAGGACCACTACATATGGAAAAAAGTTCCTCTTTTTTTTGCATTTCCAGCAATTCGGACTCATATTGGGGTGCATCTTCGCTAATCTCGAAGGAGGAAGGTGCCATCTATAAAACATTTTATAGGTGTTTTCTTTGTATGCTACCGATTTTGTAATTTTATTATTTCTACCCCAGACCTTTTCCCATTCTGTTATGGTGATGCTACGTCCTATATTCCTACTCCAGGCTATCATGTTCCTTTTACAATTTCTTCTTCTAATTCTACTTCTAATAAATAATTATAAAATTTTATATTTTTTTTTGCCTGATCCTAATAAAATTTTATCTAATTGCTGGAGTTTATTGTTAATTCCAAATTCTTTCTTGTCCTGTTTATATCTACTTTGAATTTGAAGATATGCCCACTGATCAATTTTAGTCCCGCTCTTGAAGTTCTTGCGTGATTTCAAATTTCCTTGTGTATCCAATAGGTCATTATATTTAATAATTTTAGTGATATCCAGATTATTTGGGTGAATCATCACCTCCATTGTTGAAATCCAAATTGGTATTTTTAAATAGTGTTTTTTCTGTATTTTCTTCCAATTAGTTAATAATGAGTCTCTGATTAGATGTCTGTGGAAATATTTCTGGCTAGTTTTCCCTACATCACATAAAAAAGCATGCCACCCCCTCTGCAAGTCATGGCCTTCTAAGAATAATATTCTCTTATTGGTTAAATTCACCCATTCCTTCAACTATACCAAAGAGGCTGCACTATAATACAACTCCCAATTTGGAAGTGCCAGCCCTCCCCTGCTCTTCATATCCTGCATTGCCTTTAAATTTATTCTAGGTTTTTTCCCTTGCCAGATAAATTTTACAGTTATTTTATTAAGTTCTTAAAAAAAAAAGTGTACTTTGATTGGGATCGTCTGGAATATATATAGGAATTTTGGAAGAATATTCATTTTAATAGCAGCAATCCTGCCTAATAATGAAAGTTGCAGCTTACCCCATGTTTCTAAATCCTTCTTTACCTGTTGTATCAATTTATCATATTATTTTCCTTAAGTGTCTTACAATGTGCTGTCAACCATATTCCTAAGTATTTAACTTTCTTTATCACTTGGATTCCCATAACTTCTAGTTCTATTTTCTGTTTTTCTGTTAAATTTTTAGTCATTAATTTTGTTTTTTTCCTATTAATTTTAAGTCCTGCTACTGCTCCAAAGTGTTCTAATTCATTAATCAATTTTTGTCCTCTTTCTATTGGTTCCTCAATGAAAAAAATCATATCATCCGCAAACGCTTGCAACTTATATTCTTCTTTCTTAACCTTTAATCCTTTTATGTCTGGGTTCTGTCTAATTTGCATTAGTAATGTTTCTAATGATAATATGAAGAGCAGGGGTGAGAGTGGGCAGCCCTGTCTGACTCCTTTTTCTATTTTTATTGGGCGGGTATATTCCCCATTTATTATAATATTAGCCTGTTGTGTATCATAAATGGTTGTTACAATATTTTCAAATTTGGTGCCTAAATTCATATTATAATTTTTGGATTAAAAATTGCCAATTTAAATTATTGAAGGCCTTCTCTGCATCTAAAAACATAAGTGCAATTTGTTTTCGGGTGGACTTCATAAAATTCTAAGACATCTAGTACTATTCTTAAGTTGTTCCTGATTTGTCTGGTCGGGAGAAATCCATTTTGATCTTCATATATGTGCTCATTTAACATTCTTTTTAGTCTACTTGCTATAATAGAAGTAAATATTTTGCAATCAGTATTTAACAATGAAATCGGCCTATAATTATATATATATCGGGGATCTGAATCCTCCTTCAGGATCAGCGAAATCAATGCCTCCCTCCATGAGTCCGGCATCCTAGCTGCCAATAAGACATCATTAAAAACTTCCACCATAAGAGGTCCTATTTGTTCTACTATTGCCTTGTAAAGCTCCCCTAGAATCCCATCTGGTCCCGGGGATTTATTGTTTTTCTGGTTCTCTATTGCAGATTTCAATTCAAACCAAGTAATGTCTTTGTTTAATAATTCTTCCATTTCTTCCCCAATTGCTTTATTTATTTATTTATTTATTTATTTGATTTGATTTGTCAATTGTTTACAAGATAATAAGTATAAGTGTATACATAGTTATGAATACATGAAATGGGTACATATAAGAAAAATAAAATAAAAATAAAAGAAACAATAGGACAGGGACGATAGGCACGTTGGTGCGCTTATGCACGCCCCCTAGAGACCTCTTAGGAAAGGGGTGAGGTCAATAGTAGACAGTCTAAGGTTAAAGTTTTGGGGGTTTGGGGAAGAAACTACAGAGCCAGGTAGAGTATTCCAGACATTGACCACTCTGTTGCTGAAGTCGTATTTCCTGCAATCAAGCTTGGTGTGGTTAACCTTGAGTTTGTATCTGTTGTGTGCTCTTGTGTTGTTATGGTTGAAGCTGAAGTATTCATTGACAGGTAGGACATTGCAATGTATGATTTTATATACCATGCTTACATCAGACCGAAGACGGCGTAATTCAAGGTTTTCTAGGTCTAGAATTTCAAGTCTGGTAGCATAAGCAATGAGTAGAGGAGAGGAGAACTCTTCTTGTGAAATATTTCTGGACTTTCTCTGTGTTAATATCAGATACGTAATGTGGGTTCCAGACTGATGAGCTGTATTCAAATATTGGTCTAGCAAATGTTTTGTATGCTCTAGTTAGTAGTGTGATATTACTAGAGAAAAAGCTACATAGGATTAGGTTAACAACTCTTAATGCCTTTTTGGCTATGTAGTTACAGTGGGCTCTAGAACTTAGATCATTAGAGATGAGTATTCCAAGGTCCTTGACAGAGTTTGGATCCTCAACAAGGTCTTGACTATTCAGCTTGTATTTTATTTTCTGATTTTTTTGCCAATATGTAAGACAGAGCATTTATTTGTTGAGATTTGAAGTTGCCATTTGTTTGACCATTCTGATACATAGTCGAGGTTTTTTTTTTAAGGGTAGCAGTATTGTCTGTGGTGTTGAATAGCTTTACATCATCGGCAAAGAGAACGCAGAAACCACTGTTGACAGGTACAGAATTTGATAGGATGTTCCCGATTTTGACCATTTGTTGTTTGTTTGATAGGAATGCTTCTATCCAATTATGCAGGTGGCCAGAGATATCATAAGATTTTAGTTTTAGGAGTAGTTTGTCGTGTACCACTGAATCAAAGGCTTTACAGAAGTCTATGTAGATTGGATCTATTGCTTTGCCCTGATCGAGTTGTGTAGTCCATATGTTTTTGCAGTTTAAAAGTTGCAGGTTACAGGATAGTTTTTTTCCGAAACCAAATTGTTTATTAGAGAGTAGGTTGCTTGTCTCTAAGTGGAGGATAATGGATTGGTTAATAATTGATTCCATGACTTTGCAGGTGACGCAGCATAAAGACATTGGTCTGTAATTTTCAACTTGGCTGGGATCTTCCTTTTTGAAGATGGGGATGACTGTGGTTTGTGACTATAGGTTTGGCAAGGAGCTGGTCCTGAAAGATTTTTCAAAGATTATGCTTAGAGGTTTGGCTATGGCAGTGGATAGCTTTTTTTAAGAAGTAGGCACATATTCCGTCCAGTCCAATAGATAGAGATGGTTTTAGATTGTGTAGTGCTTTTTCAAAATTGTCTTCTATGTATGTATTAGATCATTGTAGTTGTCTGTGGAAATACTGGGCATGATCCATTGCTGTTTACAAATACTGAGCTAAAGAATGTGTTAAAGAGGTTGGCTTTAATGGTGGTGTCATTGCAGTCTTTACCATTAGATCCTATCAGGGGTGGGATGGACCTTGAATCTTTTAATTTGTTGTTTACAAAATTGTAAAAAGCACTGGTGGAATTGGTGCTTAGAAGGTTTTCCTCTTGTTTAATATGATAATTGGTGCATTCGGTCTTTATCTGGTGGCATAAATTTTTGTATCGGCTTTTGAAATTGGCAACGTGACCAGATTTGTTTTTCCGCCAGAGTGATCTCTTTTTGGATTGAAGTTTCCTTATTGTTATGGGCAATCTTTTTTGTTGTTGTTGTTTGGGGAGTTGTTGTTGGTACATATAGTTTGATGACTCTTTTGACTTCAAGTAAAAATATGTTGTAATGGTCTTCAACAGTATTGCATCCAGTGAATAGAGATTGCCAATCAAGGGATGAGAGATCGTTGTCTATAAGATCATAGTTGCCTTTTTTGAAGTTATAATTGGGGATTACGTCATTGTGGTGGTTTTTGTGTGGACGTATGTTGAGACAAAAGTCAATCATATTGTGGTCACTGCTGGAAAAGGATGTTCAGGTTTTTGCGTTGTGTCTTTTTTTTCGAGGTTGGATAATCTTTCTTTTAAGGCGTCCAGGGATGCTACTATGGTGTCAAGGGATGTTAATCGTGTTTCAATGGTATCAACTCTTTCCAACAGATCCAGTTTGGGTCTGCATGATTTACAGAGATATGGAAAATCATTGCATGATTCTAGGTATTGAATCATTTGCTTGGGTAATCCCAAGCAGTCATGATGAGCGTATTTGTTACACAGAGAACATTTGATGGAGTTTTCATTATCCTTTAGAGTTTTGTAGCATTTAAGGCATGTGCAGGAGTCTTGTGGTTCATTGTTGGGGATTAATTTCTCTTTAGGTTGTGGTTTGGCATTGGATTTTTTTCTTGGCATGGTAGGTTTGTTAAGATAGTACATTGATTGAATTAATTAATGGAACAATTTTGGGTAATCAATATAGCCAATATCACACCAATCAATCAATTGCAGTAATCTCTCTAGTCAGATAATTTCCTAAGCAACAATCAACCTAATCAATTAATTACACTAACTACTAATCAATTAATTACACTAATCATTAGTCACACTGTTCAATTAAATTCACTAAATCACTGATTTTACTAATCAATTAAATTACATGAATCTTGATCTTTTAAACTAGTCAGTAATCACACTATTTGCACTAAACACTCTAATCACACTAATCAATTAATACAATAAATCAATTAAACCATTAATAAAATATTTTATAGAAATTTATCTAATCATTGATGTAGGTGATGAGGTAGAAAAGTTGTAAGTTTTGAGGTAATGAATTAATGGGTGTTTGATTAAAGTAATGAGGTAGTATTGAGAGTCTTTAAGGAAAGGGTTGTTTGTTTTTCTAGCAGCTGTGATAGACTGGGTAAAAGGAATTTATTGCTCTGATTGCTGCTGTTATTACTCTGTAAACAAAAGGCTGTAACAGGATGTTCAAAGCACGCTGGGTTTTTGAAAGAGAGCAAAACTCGCTGAATTAAAACACTTTAACTAAAATCAATATGTCTCTGAATAAGATTGTTTTGCAATAGTTTCCTAAAGTTCTTCAAGTTGAGTAGTACTAAAAATACAGTCCAGAAATTTGGGTTAACTAATCCAATCTGTCCTTTACTTTTAAAGTTACTTCTGGTTGCAATACCTTTTTTTTTTAACTAAATCTGACAGTCACTCCAGATCGTTAATCACAGTTATTTTCCTTCTTTGAGTCCCACTTTCCAAGGAAATTCCACTGCAGAAATTTGAGTGATTCTAACCAAGACTAAGCACGCTGTTACAAGATCTTTCCTTTCTTTTTCACTTCTGTCTCAGCTGACTTACTGGTTTTGATTTA
>NC_142008.1:68451056-68472679 GCF_049901715.1 Pseudonaja textilis
AAGGAAGGACTTAAGACCTAAAAAAACATCCAAGAAAGAGAAAAATAAGAGGCAAAATCAATACAATGTTAGAAAGCAAAAGGAAAGAGGAAAACAACAGAGAGGGGAAGCTAAAAAGGCGGAGGTTAGGAGAGGAGGGGGTAAAAAGGTTAGGTGGGCTAAGAAAGAAAGGGAAAGGGGGGGGAAGTCACAAAGGTATAAAACAAGATGGGAAAAAGAAAAAAAAATTTAGGGATAAAGAGTAATACATAACTTTTTAAAAAAAAGATTCTGCAAAGTACATATGATAGTATTGTAGTATTTGTGTTAGAAATAGAAAATTAGAATTTTATAAGATTTAATAAAAGATTAAAATATTAAAGTCTTTAATAATGTTAAAATGTTTAATAATGATAGATCTTAAGTTTTAATAAAATATTAAAGGAAATGTTGAAAATATTTAGTCTAATTATAGAGTTTAATGGGCTATTGTGTTGATGTTATTATAGATTTATTATCGCAGCACCTGTTTTTGAAATAGACAATTGGAATGCTATAAGATTTAATAAATTAAAATATTAAAATGTTTACGATTCAATGATAGATTTTAATATTTAATTATGTACTTAACTATTTTAGAGACTTATTCTTTTTCTCTCTTTTTTTTTTCTTAAAACTTAGTAGGTAGAATGTACTAAGCAGAATCAGATTGGGATCTAGGTGTTATTTTAAATGTTAATCTAGGGGAATGATAGAAAGGCATCATACTCTGATTAGTGATTTCAGGAGAAATTTTTTTCTTTTTATTATTGAGAATGAGATAAATGGTTAATTGGAAAAGAATGGACAAAAGATATAAGTATATTGATTTAAAGTAAGATGAAATATATAAAATAGAATTAAGAAGGTTGAAAAGTGGGGAGGAGTTATATAGAAGATATAGAATGGTAAATATGATTGGTAATGGTATATAAGATGAGCATGAATTTAATTGAAGTCCATACAAAGAGAGGCAATCTGGGGCCAAGCTACTTTCTAAAAAGAAGTTTTATGTTTTTGTGTTTTGTGTGTGTATGTTTGACTGAGAATTAATAAAACCTCGGAGGAATGTCAGATGAGAATAATTGCAAACAAGTCAAAGGGAAATATAAATATGATGATTATATAATAGAAAAATATAGAAAAGAAATGTAATTGAATAAGAGTAAAGAGAAATAATGAGAAATTTGTTAAAAGATATTTATGTGTTTATATGGAGATGGGGTAAATTAGAATTATGTGATATAAAATAATGTTTTATCTGCCTTGTAAAGATTTACAATGAAGAGGTTTTATGTTTTCAATGTTTAATGACGTTTTGTTTGTCTTTAAAATTAATAAAATTTGTTCAAAAAAAAATCTATTCATTTCAGCACATTCCAATATTTTCTTAATGATTTCCTCCTGTGATGGTATTTTCTCATTTTTCCAGTTTTTAGCAAATACAATCCTAGCCGCTGTTAATACATTTACAATCAGGTGTTTCAACTCTTTACTATATATTTCAGGTAAAATTCCCAATAAAAATATCTCTGGTTTCAAGTCTATATGTTTTTTTGTCATTTTTTCCAACCACATGTGGATTTTAGTCCAGTATTTTTTAGCATCCGCACATGTCCACCACATATGGTAATATGAGCCAAGTGTCTGATGACATTTCCAACATTCTTGCTATTCTTGTCGGGGGGAAATGCCACCTGTAAAACATCTTATACAAATTTTCTTTATATGCTGTTGACATTATCATTTTATAATTTTGAGACCACAATTTTTGCCATTTCTCTAAATCGATCCCATAGCCAAAATTCTTCCCCCAAGCAATCATTGTTCCTTTAACTTGTTCTTCTTCGAGTTTAATTTCTAATAAATATCCATACAATTTTTTAATCACCTTTTCATCAGTACCTGTCAAAATCTTATCTGTCAGTCAGTTTATCATAGAAACCTTCTGTTTTAGAATCTTTATCATACCTTGAATGTATTTGCGCATATGAAAATCAATTCATCTTTATACCTTGTTCCTCTAGTTTTTGCATAGAGTTAAGTTCACCCTTTTCATTCAATATTTCACCATATCTAACTGTTTGTTCCTTTTGGATATTATAGGATACGAAAATGCTTCAATAGTTGATAACCAGACTGGAATTTTCAAAAAACATTGTCTTTTAATCTTCTCCCAGTTTAACCTCAGAGACTCCCGTATATAATGTCTTCTAAAATACCCCTGTGTTTTAGTTCCTTCATACCATAAAAAAGCATGCCACCCCAACAACAAATCATGTCCTTCTAATGTCACCAATCCAGTATTTCTTAGTGTTATCCATTCCTCCAGATTTGTAGCTTGATAGTACAACTCCCAATTAGGCAAACCAAATCCTCCTCTAATTCTAGCATCTTGCAAAAGTTTTAACTTTATTCTTGCTTTCTTACCTTGCCATATATATTTCAACACAATTTTATTTAAATCTTCAAAGTAGTCTTTTCTAAGCCTAATTGGAATTGTTTGAAACAAATACAAAATTCTGGGTAATATATTCATCTTGATTGTTGAAATTCTCCCTATTAGTGACAGTTGTAAATTTTCCCATTTTGCCAAATCTAGCGCTATTTGCTGTTTAAGTTTAATATAATTATTCTCTTTTAGTGTACTACATCTTGCTGTCAAATATATCCCCAAGTACTTAATCTTATTTGTGACCTGAATTTTCAATAGGTCTGCCAGTTCTTCCTTTTGTCTTAATAGCATATTCTTTGTCAAAATCTTTGTCTTATCTTTGTTTATTTTCAAACCAGCCACCTTTCCATAAGTCTCTATCTTTTCTATCAATTTTGATGCTGTTTCTAAAGGGTTTTCTAAGATGAAAACCAGATCATCCGCAAATGCTTGCAGCTTAAATTCTTCCTTTTTGATTTTCATTCCTTTTATATTCTTTTCATCTCTAATATTTCTGTTTAGCACTTCCAAAGTTAACACAAACAACAAAGGTGATAGTGGGCACCCTTGTCTTGTTCCTTTTCTTATATTGATAGAGTCTGTCAGTTCTCCCTCTATCATTACCTTTGCCGTTTGCTTATAGTATATAGCTTCTATTGCTTGAATAAATTTTCTAGGAAAACCCATCTGTTCCTACAGTAATAACATGAATCGCAATTCACATTATCAAATGCCTTCTGTGCATCTAGAAATATCAGAGCCATTTGTTTTTCAGGATGTGCCTTGTAGTATTCCAAGGTGTCCAAGATTACTCTCATATTGTCTTTAATTTGTCTCTTTGGCAGAAATCCATTTTGATCAGGGTGGATAAAATTATTTAAATATTTTTTAAGTCTTTCTGCCAATATTGAAGCAAAGATTTTATAATCTGCATTTAGTAGAGAAATGGGTCTATGGTTCTTAATTTGTAATGGGTCGGCCTCCTCTTTTGGAATAAGTGTAATATAGGCTTCTGACCATGATTTAGGTATCTTCTTCTTTAACATAACTTCATTCATAACTTCTAGCAATGGAAGATTCAACAGTTCTTGTAATGTTTTATAAAATTCTGCTGGAAGTCCATCTGGGCCTGGTGCCTTTCCATTATTTTGCTTCTTGAGTGCTTCAGTTAACTCCATCATCATTATATTGCTTTCTAACATTTTTTCAGTCTCTTTAGGTATCTGAGGTAAATTAGCATTCTGTAAGTACTGTTTTACTCTTTCCTCATCAATATTCTCTTGCATATATAATTTCCCATAGAAGTCTCGAATGATTTCCTTCTTCTCTTTGCTACCATGGCAAACTTGGCCTTGGTCATCTATTAATTGCAATATTTTCCTTGATTCTTTCTCCTTTCTCAATTTGTATGCTAACCATCTACCTGGTTTATTTGCATCCTCAAAGTAGTTCTGTTTAGCAACTCTAATTTTCTAATTTTCTCTAATTTATGAAAGGCTTTCCTTCTTTTAACAGCTGAGTTAAATCCATTTATATTAATTGCAATCAATTTTTTCTCTTCCATGGTTATATTTTATAGTTAGGTTTAGCGGCTCTTGTAGATCTTAGTTCACGTTGTTCTTTGGCTTCCACCTTTCCACCCACTGTGCCTTCTTCTTTTTCAGTCGCCATTTGGCAGTCCTCTTGGAATTCAATTAGTGAGATCTCTTTTTCTGCCTCTTCCTCTTTCCTTCCAAAAAATTCTGTATAAAATAATTCAGCTTTCTCAATTGAGTCAATTCTATGTCTCTGTTCTTGCCATGTGAACATTAAACCTTCTGGAATCAGCCATCTATAATTCACCTCTTTTTAAAGTAGCATTTTAGTCAGGAATCGGTATTCTCTTCTCATCTCTCTCACTCTTCTGGGTATTTATTTCAAGACCACAATCTCCTTGTCTTTCTATTTCAATGTTTTCTCTTTTGCCACTTGCAATATTTGCATTTTAATGGCTTTCTTTGTAAATCTAATATGATAAAGAGATAAAGATACAATTGTTGACAATGACAAAGGCAGTTTTACATTGAGAACTCATACTGAAAATAGTGTAACTCTTGGATACTATAAGAAACAAGGAAGATAAAAGGAATGGAAAATCGGATCCCTTTCTCCTGAATTGTTTTGACTACTGCTTTTCCCCCACAAACTGTTTTGAGTATATTGGAAAAATTGCACTGTGGAACTTAACACAGAGAAACAACTGAAACCTGGATGCTGAGAGCTGGTGATATAAGGTAGATTACAATTGGATAATTAAATCACATCCTTTCTATATTTTATAGATGATTTTGGGGACATAATACTAGAATACCTAAGTGGATATAAACATATAAACTATTTTTCTTTCTCTATTTCCCTTTTTACTCTGGATTCATTTTTTTTCTTTTTCTACCCCCCCTTCCCCAAACTCAATTTTTGCTTTTTTTTGCTTTTTTCTTACATAAGATTAATATTGTTCACTTTCTTGTTCCTTTTCTTGTCTTTTTTCTTTTTAACCCTTTTTTCCCCAGCTCCCTCATTTTTTAAATTATTTTTTTCCTTTTCTCCCTTTTTTGAAAAAAAAGGGGGGGAAGCTATTTTTACTTCTATTTTTATTGCTGCTTGAGCTCTTTTCTTTTGGATATTTTTTTTTTAAATTACTGGTCTTCTGTTCAGATTGCACAATTTTTTCTATGTGGAAAATGTTGGACTAGGGCCATGTTGGTAAACCTATGCCATGCATGCTGGAAATGGCATGCAGAGCTATTTCCCCTGGCATGTGAGAGGTCACCCACAAGAGCCCCACTGCGCATGCACATGCGTACTGCCACCCAAAAGCTGATTGTTGAGTATTTGGCATGCATGCACAGGGGGAGGAGGGAGTAGGATGGGAGATGAGCACACATACACAGGGATGTGCATGAGGGGAAAATTGCATGCGCATGCACAGATGCATGGTGTGGGAGGAGGAATCATGCACACATGCGCAAAGATGCATGGCGCATGAGGGGCAATTGTGCACATGTGTGCAAAGTTGCACGGCGTTTGAGGGGGAATTGTGTGCACATGCACAGTTGTGCAGCGCATAAGGGAGGAATTGCACGTGCATGTGCAGACACATGGTACACAAGGGGGAGTCACATGCACATGTTCAGATGCATGGTGTGTGAGGGGGGTCTCACACACATGCGCAGAGGGTGTGGTGGTCCAGCACGCATTGCCTTCTGGGTGCTGGCATGTGAACGCACGCAAGCGAGCATGCAATTATTGGCATGGGAACAAAAAAAACATTAGCCAGTACTGGACTAGGGTATAGAAGACCCAAAGAAAAATTTTGGGGAGAAAGACCCTGTGGTTGATTATAAATTGAATTTTGCCTCGTTCTTCTGCGCACAGAAAGGGCTGTTTTGTTGTGCCTGGGGTAACAGATTCAGATTACACTGGTATCCTCATGATTCAGATTTGGGTGAATCTTCCTCAAGTTCTTCCTTGTAATTCTTCTGTTGTTCAATAGTTTCTTCTTCTATATGAAAATCCATCTCCTGGTATAGGTAATCGTGTGGATGCAGGATTTGGATCAACTTCTTTAACTGTAGGCTTACTTCATCAGCTGAACTCCTCCCGTCCTTTGTTAACACTCTTCCTAAATAAACAACCATTTCAAGGGTTATTGGATACTAGAGCCGATGTTACTATCATCTCCTCTTTACAATGGCCAGTACAGTGGCCAAAAACGACAGTTTCTTCATTGTGGAGAATAGGAGGTTCTACAGCTGCTTGGCAGAGTGTTCAAGAAATTAATGTTACAACATTTGCTGGTAAGTCCTTTTTCCTACAACCATACATTCTAGATATTCATACTAATATTTGGGGACATGATATCCTTTCTCTTCTTAATGCCCATTTGATCCTTGTTGATGGCTCTTCCTCTTAAATGGCTCTGTTCTATGCTGGTTTGGGTGGAACAATGGCCATTATCAAGGGAAAAACTTGCTGCTTTACAACAATTGGTTCAAGAACAACTGGCTGCTGGTCATATAGAACCTTCTACTAGTCTTTGGAATACTCCTGTTTTTGTTATAAAAAAGAAAAATGGGAAATGGCACCTCCTGCAGGATTTAAGAGAAATTAATAAATGTATCCAACCCATGGGTCCTTTACAATGTGGTCTACCAAATCCTAACTTAATTCCTAATTTTTATAAATTATTGGTAGTTGATCTTAAAGATTGCTTTTTACTATACCTTTGCAGCCTCAAGACAAAGAAAAATTTGCATTTACTGTCCCAGTTTTTAATAATAGCATGCCCACAAAATGATATCATTGGCGAGTGTTGCCTCAGGGAATGCTTAATTCCCCTACACTTTGTCAATATTTTGTGGATAATGCCCTTCAACCCTTTAGGAATACATTTCCTTCCCATTTAGTCTATCATTATATGGATGATATATTGATAGCAGCCCCAGATTTTGATGAATCTAAGTTGTTAAAAGAGTTAATGGATATTGTGGCACAACAGGGATTGTATATAGCCTCAGACAAAATTCAAAAGGTAGAACCTTATACCTTCTTAGGACATAGAATGTTGCACAATTTCTCCATTCCAATTCTTCCTGACTTACAAGTACAGAAATCATATACCTTAGTACAATGGCAAAAATTACTTGACATTATTAATTGGGCATGCCCATTCTTCTACATTACAACTGGTGATATGTTGCCCTTATTTCAGTCTTTGAAGGGAGCACAATCACCAGGAGATCTAGTTGTATTAACTGATCTTCAAAGAACATGCCTTCAAGAAATATTGAATAAGTTTAAGCATCGATATGTGGACAGGATAACATCCTTAACAATAGGACTTTGTTTAGCTATTCTTCCGACTACACCCTTACCCATGGGATGTCTTTATTCTAATGCCTCCCCACAAGCAGTCAACATTCATGAATGGATTAATTTGTCAGCTACTCCACCTAGAAACATTTATCCTTATCAATCAGCATTAGAGGATTTGATTATTAAAGGTCGTAAACAAGCCTTACATCTTACAGGACAGGATCTCATTAGCATAGCTTTCACTCGTACAAAAGTTGAACATGAGCATTTGATGATGATTTCAGAATCATATCAGATAGCCTTTTCTCAGTATGTGGGAAACTTATTGCATTCTTTACCCAAGGATCCTAGAATAGTGGTTACTACTACTTTAAATCCGGCCTTTTCTTCCATTTTTGTGCAAAATCCTATTTCTAAAGCTCTTACAGTCTTTACTGATGGATCACCTACAAGGGGTGTGGTTGACTGGCAAATTCAACAACAATGGTATTCTAAATGTACTGCCATGCAGACTTCAGCTCAACGTGCTGAGCTGGCTGCTGTGATTTTGGTTTTACAATTGTTCAATGACCAACCTATTAACTTGATCGTTGATACTCAATATGTGTATTTAGCTATGCAATCTCTTCCCTTTTCTTATTGTGCTCTCTCTTTGGATAAGAATTTGTTGTCCTTGTTTTTATCTTTAAAGAATAGTTTGGAAACTCGCTTGTATTCTTTGTATGTATAACACATTCGGAGTCATACTCCCTTTACTAATGCCTTGACTGAAGGAAATCGGAAGGCAGATGAATCCTTAAAGGAGGTTGCATCTTTGTTTGCTGATCCTGTTGTTACTCATTCTTATTTTCATCAAAATGCCAAATTGCTTGCAAAGCAATTTAAAATTTCATTATCTCAAGCCCAGGTTATTGTCTGTGCTTGTCCAGCTTGTCAGCAACTGGCAGTTCCCTTTCCAGTGGGTGTCAACCCACGAGGAACCCAAGCTAATCCAATTTGGCAAATGGATGTAACTCAATTTTCAACCTTTAAGCCATACTGTTATCTTCATACGTCTATTAACACTCATTCACACTTCCTTTGGGTTACTGCTTCAAAACATGAATGTACTTCAGATGTTATTCCTCATTGCCTATCCTCTTTTGCTGTAATGGATCGGCCTTCTCAGTTTAAAACTGACAACTGCCCCGCTTATATTAGTAAGGAACTTTAAACCTTTTGTAAGAAATGGAATATTACTTTAGTGCACAGAATTCCTTACAACTCTCAGGGTCAAGCTATAGTTGAGCGAGCTCATTGTACTTTTAAGGCATTGCTTCAGAAACAATTACAAACTGAGTCTGGCCCTTACCATCTGAGAAAGATTCAAAATCTCATTGCTGTAGCATTATATACTTGGAATTATTTAACCTTTTTAGATTCTCTTGCAGACTCACCTGTTAATTTGCATTTTCGAATTACTGAATCTTTAGCAAGGCCTTTGGTAAAGTATCACCAAGCTCCAGTTCCAACGTGGAAAGGCCCTACACTGCTGATCACCTGGGGTCGCGGTTACACTGCCGTGGAAGATCCTTCTACTGGACAAACAGTGTGAGTTCCAGCGCGCTGTGTTCATCTGTATCATGGCATGGCATCAGGGCCTTCACAACCCGATTCCGGATTTCAATCTTCATCTGAACACAGAAGTCCGTCTTCCAAGGTCGAGGCGCCTGCAACCCATCACTTGGGGCCAGGTTAAATCTACTACATATCAAGCTCAACAACAACTGCATTATCTCAGACTCCTGAAAATCTTGTTGCTGCTGTTTTTGCTATTATTACTGCTAACTCTGTTACAATTTTATTTTGTATTTTCTTTTTTATGGTTAATGGTGTTTCTGCTCAAAATGACACTTCTGTGGTTCGTCTTAACCCTAATTTGTGGGTTCGTCATGCCCAATACATGTTTATGACCCATGGCGCAAATATTACTTTATACTATGAGCCCCCAATGGCATTTGGTCAAATTTCTTTTACCCCTAACTTGATCATGTCTTCTACATTTATTGTCTCACAACTACAATCTATTTCACACTCTTGGCTATTTTCTAAACCCCCTATGCAATTGAATTCTGTCCATTGGCTTTACTTGAAAGTTAGTCAATTTACAAGGGGTCTGTGTTTTTGTTGTCATGCTAAACACACTTGGCTTCATAATTGGTCTGATTATGATGATGCTCAGCACATATTTAAAAAGCTAGGGAATTATAGTTATTGTTCTAACTACTATTGGTTGTCAGGTACCTTTAATTCTTCTTTGCATGGAATTAATATAGCTCCTGATATGTATCCTGACAATTTTCCTATTTTTAATGCCCTCCTGATCAATCTAATACAGGATCAATATGTGCTGGCTGGCAGCTTAAGGACCCTAATATGTGGTTCTTTTTTTATAAATATGCCACTAATGTTCATCCTCAGAATTTTTCATTCTTTGAATAAAACTATTGAGGATGAGCTTGCCAATTTACAATCATACATTCAAAATAATATCCATGCTCATTACTCACCTTTTGAGTGGCTAACCAATTGGTTCCCTGATTGGTCTTGGCTCAGACAGTTTTTCTTTGATGTTATAATTATTATTATTGTACTAATTGTAACCTGTTGTTTTATTCAATGTATTCCAAATTTATTCGCATTGTTTCATCCTGTTTTCCCCTCTCTTACTCCTTTACAATTGCGATACATTCATAAATCTTTGAATCCTCCATTTAAAATAAAAAACAAGGATATGTAGTTTACAACAATGTAATTGCAGGAATGTTCCTATCTTGGATGGCAAACCTCAGATAAAGAATGTTTACAAGCAAATACAACTCAGGCAAACAAAGTCACTAATCTAAAGGAGGATTAGAGAGAGGAAGTAAACATATGTTAGACTTTAACTAGAGATAATTAATTGTGTTAATTACTATGCTAAACAGTAACGAAAGTTAAGCAGTAACCAAAGTTAACCAATGATAGAGGATAACTAAAAATGTGCATAAATGCAAGACTAGACTCCAATAAAGTTCATCATGATTCAGTTGATCATGATCAAACACCTCGACTGCCTCATCATTACAACAGATGGCCTACCAGCAGAATGACACAAAACCTTGAAGAACTCTTTATTTGCATCAATAATGGCTGAAAGACTAAAGAGATACTTAAACCAATTTATACATCCAGATCAAAATGGGTTCCTACCCAAGAGAGAAATAAAGGACAATATGAGAATAATTTTAAACACATTGGAATATTATGAAGCACATCCTGAAAACAGATGGTGTTGATATTTTTGAATGCACAGAAGGCCTTTGACAATGTGAACTGGCAGTTTATGTTGACACAAATGGAAGAAATGGAGTTTGGGGAAAGGTTTATTAACATGATTAAGACAATATACTATAAACAATATGCAAAGGTAATGGTTAATGGAGAATTGAAGGGAAAAAATCATACTGAGAAAGGAACAAGGCAAGGCTGTCTTTGTCACCATTGTTATTTGTATTAACATTAGAAATGCTAAATATAAAAATGTTAGGAAAGACAAGGAGATAAAAGGGATGGAAATAAGAAAAAAGGAGTATAAATTGCAGCCATTTGCAGATGATTTAGTTTTTATATTAGAAGAGCCTCTAGAAACAGGATCCATGTTAATAAATAAAATAGAGGAATATGGGAAAATGGCTGGATGGAAAATAAACAAAGGGAAAACTAAGATATTGGTAAAAAAATATGACAGAGAAACAGAAAAAAGAATTGACAAAGAGTTTAGATAATCAGATAGCAAAGAAAGATAAATATTTAGGAATTCAGTTGACAGCAAGATGTGGAACAATTAAAGAAAACACTTATTACAAAGTTAAACAATAAATTAAGGTAGACTTTGAAAAATGGGGTAATATGCAGTTACAGTTAACAGAAAGAATTGCAGCAATTAAGATGAACATATTACTAAAAGTGTTGTATATATTTCAAACAATTCCAATAAAATTGGGGAAAAAAATACTTTGAAGACATTAATAAAATATATATGGTAAGGGGAAAAAGCAAGAATTAATGTAAACATGTTTCAAGATGCAAGAACCAGAGGAGAATTTGGGCTACCTAATTGGGAAATATATTATCAGGCCATGATACTAACCTGGATGAAAGAATGGATAACATTGAGGAATAAAATGAATGAGGTAATACTAATCTATACATTGACTACCATACAGATTGTATCAAAAGCAAGAGCCACAATCCACATCACAATAACCATCACCCAAACATCCAACATTAAGGATGCACGCTCCTTACTTTCTCCAGACCCACTACTTCATATCTTAAATGCAAACTACTCAATGCAAGAAGCCTCACAAATAAAATGCATGAATTCCTCATCTTATTAAGCACAGGCATATTCAACATTACATTTGTCTGTGAGACATCGTTGAATGCATCTTTTCCAGATTCCATTACCACTGTAAGAGAATATCACGTTTATCAGTCTGATCCCGAAATCCGTAGAGGTGGAGTTGCTATATTCTACAAAAAGACTCTAAATCTAAAACAGATTTGAATTATACAAGAGCTTGCTCTTCCTGAGACCATTATCTGTGAACTGTCCTTAAATACCTCAATCCACTTCTTACTATGCTATTGAGCCCCAGATTATGATATAAGTCATGCAAATAAGCTAACTTCACTACTGACATGGGCTGCCTCTTGCCCACCCCCTCTTATTTTTCTTGGTGACCTCAATTTACCTCTTATAAATTGGACACTAAATGAATGTACATTCTGAACTCATTCATACAACCTTGTACAATGCCGTTACCACACTGGGACTGGATCAGTTAGTATACAACAACACCAGACTAAACAACTGCCTCAACCTCATCTTCTGCAACAGCTCAAACTCAATTTATGGCTTACAAATACGGGAACCATTTTCAAACAGTGACCATAGCATGATTGACTTTTGTCTAAATTTACACCCTCTCAAAGAGGATCATAATGATGGATCTCCAAAATACAATTTTATAAAAGCCAATTATGAACTCATCGTTGCCGACTTATCATCTCTTGAATGCCACAATCTGTCCTTTGGCTGTAACACTACAGGAGAACGTTATAACACTTTCTTGCTTGAATTTGAAAGAGTCATTAAACTGTATGTTCCATTAGTAACTCCCCCCCCAAAAAAAACAATTTACCCAAAATAATAAGAAAATTTTAATCTAAAAAAAAAATCCTTATGGCATAAAAACAAAACTAAATATGTCGCTAACTTTAAAAACCGATATAACACCTTATGCTGACAGATAAAGGCAGAATGCACCAATTACCACTGCAATCTTTTACACACAAAATCCACCCGTGCCTTCTATAATTTTGTAAACACCAAACTTAAAGACTCAAAAACCATCCCATCCCTAAAAGGTCCTAATGGGAAAGACTATAGCGATGAAGCCATTAAGGCAAACCTCTTCAACATGTTCTTCAATTCAGCCTTGTAAACAGTAATGGATCATGCCCCACATTTCCTAATTGTACAATAACTAACTGCAATGATCCACAAATTGACTTTACTGAAGATAATGTAGAAAATGCACTATGTCACCTAAAACCATCCTTATCTATTGGCCCTGATGGCTTATGTGTATTCTTCTTAAAAAAACTCTCCACTACCATAGCAAAATTCTTAAGCATAATATATGAGATATCATTCAGAATCAGCTCCTTACCAAACCTACTGTCATCCCTATTTTCAAAAAAGGTGACCTCTGCCTGGCTGAAAACTACAGACCAATCTCATTATATTGTGTCACATACAAAGTTATGGAATCAATTATTAATCAATGCATTGCCTTCCACTTAGAGTCTAACAACTTACTCTCCAATAAACAATTGGGTTTCAGAAAAAAATTGTCCTGCAATTTACAACTTCTACACTGCAAAAACATATGGACTACACTACTTGGCCAGAGTTAAGCAATAGATGTAGTTTATATTGACTTCTGCAAAGCCTTTGACTCAGTGGTACATGACAAACTACTATTAAAATTAAATTCTTACTGCATTTCCGGATCCCTTCACAAGTGGATTACTGCCTTCCTGTCAAACAGGCAACAAGTAGTAAAAATAGGAAACGCCCTATCAAACCCTGTGTCAGTTATCAGCGGTGTCCCCCAAGGGAGCGTTCTAGCACCCACACTCTTTACACTCTATATAAATTACCTTTGTGATCAACTTATTCAGGGGTGGGATGCTACCAGTTTGGCCCGGTTCTATAGAACCTGTAGTTGCAAAGAGCAGCTGACACCAAACCGGTTCGGTGTTTGGCCTACCTGCCTGCCCAGGCTCTAGGCTGTCCTTTATTCCCTGCTTTTCCCTCCTGCTTTGCGCAGCACAGCTGAGGTTGAAAAAGCAGGAAACAAGAGGATTTTCAAACTCTGCGCACCCTAGCTCAGTGCTTGTCAGTTCTCCAGGCAGCACAGCTGATGATTTCTTGCTGCACACACGACTGTCCCCAGTTCAGAGAATGGGCAAATCACTCTACTGGTTGGACTCGCCCCTCCCTGCCTACTCACTCCTTACCTTGCATGCAAGCCATCCAACTTGCCTGGTTTGGTAAGTTGCTATTTTTCCTCCCCCTCCCCCGATCATCAGCTCTTCTGCTCTGCTAGGAGATTTAGATTAACTAGAAAGCAGGAAATCCTTGGATTTCTTGCTTTCTAACTAATCTAAAAGCAGAGCTGAACCTTCCTTAGGACTGAAGCTTTTCAGTGCAGACTCAGGCAGCTGATTGCAGATAGATAGATCTCTAAGTAAATCTATGAATCTATGAGCAACTCAATCTGCCTGCCTGCTTTGCCTGATTTTGAGTAAAAGTTGCTCTTTTTTATAAAAAAAATCAATATTTACATACATGGTGTGTGGTGAGTTAATTTTGTGAGTTTGCTTGCAAGCAAATTTTATGTGACAGTCTCAGGTAGCCGATCTCACAGATCTCTGAATGAATCTGTGATTCTGTGAGCAACTCAATCTACCTGCCGGCTTTGCCAGATTTGGGGTAAAAGTTGCTCTTTTTTATAAAAAAAATCAATATTTACATACATGGTGTGTTGTGAGTTAATTTTGTGAGTTTGCTTGCAAGCAAATTTTATGTGACTGACTCAGGCAGCAGATTAGATAAATAGATCTCTAAGTGAATCTGTGATTCTGTGAGCAATTCAATCTACCTGCCTGCTTTCCCTGCTTTTGGGTAAAAGTTGCTCTTTTTTAATAAAAAAATTAATATTTACATAAACATTTATAATATTTACATACAAGTCATGCCCACCCAGTCACATGACCACTAAGCCACACCCAATCAGCAAGCCATGCCCACCCAGTCACATGACTACCAAGCCACACCCACAAATTAGGCCACACCCAGAGAACCAGTTGTTAAGAAATTTGAATCCCACCCCTGATCTTATTAGCAACTGCATCCTTTTCGCTGATGATGTAAAACTATTCGACACCACCGTCAATGCTACCATCCTTCAAAACGATCTTGATTATGTGTCTGAATGGTCTAACAGTTGGCAACTCCAAATCTCGACCAACAAATATTCTGTCCTACACATTGGTAAAAAAAATCAATACACCAAATACAAGCTAGGAGGATATGACCTTGTTGATGACCCTCACTCTGTCAAGAACCTTGGTGTTCTCATAGTGAATGACCTAAGTGCCAAAGCTAACTGCAACAGTATTGCCAAAAAGGCTTTAAGAGTTGTAAATTTAATTTTATGAAGCTTCTCCTCTGGTAATACTGATTTGCAAACTAGAGCATTCAAAACCTTTGCTAGACCAATACTTGAATTCAGTTCTGCTGTCTGGAATCTGTATGTATATCAGACATAAATACAATTGATCAAGTCCAGAAGTATTTTACCAGAAGAGTACTACATTCCTCTGTTCGCAACAGAATACCCTACACCACCAGACTTGAGATTCTAGGCTTAGACAACCTTGAATTATGCTGGCTAAGATTGGACTTAAGCTTAGTACATAAAATCGTATGTTATGTCTTACCAGTTAATGAATATTTCAGCTTTAACCACAACAACACAACAGCACACAACAGATATAAACTTAATGTAAACCACTCCAAACATGATTGCAGGAAACACAATTTTAGCAACAGAGTGGTCAATGTCTGGAACTCACTACCTGATTCTGTTGTCACCTGCTCAAACCCCCACTCCTTTACCCTCAAACTAACCTCTATTGACCACACCCATTCCTAAGGGGTCTGTAAGGGGCATCCATAAGCGCACAATCTTGCCTACCATCCCTGTCCTATTGTCCCCAATTATTAGTTCCTATTTCTTGTATTTAAACTTATGTTTATTCTTGTTTCTGTAGTATTGTAAGTTTTTGAGAAAATAAATAAATACATAAATAAAAGATGGTTAACGCTGGAAGAACATGATTTGCAAATGGGCTGGCATGCATTTCTGTGATATGGGAGAAGTAAAATACATGGGTATTTCCAAAGACACATGGTCAGGAATGCATTATTATCAATATGGGGAAAAACTAGAGAACAGCATTATATGAAGATATCAGTCTGGCTATCAACAATAGAAGCACTTATACATCCAAATGTTTGTAAAATGGGAATTATTGCTAGATATAAAGATATTTTAAATGAAAAGGGTGAGCTCAAAACTAAACAAGAATTAAATGAACAAGGATTGGAAATGCATTGGTATTCATATACACAAATACAATCAAGATATGAAAAAGATATTAAGGTTGAAGGGATTTAAAAGGAGTTGACAGAATTGGATAAAATATTAACAGGAATGGAAGATAAGTTGACTAAAAGATTATATTGCTATTTGCTAGGTGTTAAATTAGAAGAAGAATGAGTTAAAGAAACAATGATAGCATGGGCAAAAAAACTTTGGCTATGCTATAGAATTGGATATAAGGCAGATATATAGGTTGCATGGAATCCCGTGTAGAATCATCTCAGACGGGGGGGATGGGGTCCAGTTTACGGCTAAGTTCTGAAGGGAGTTTGTGAGAGCCATTGAGTCAATGCAGGGGCTTAGCTTGGCTTTTAATCCAATCATGAAAGGGGTTTCAGAATGAGCTAACACAATGATAGAGCAATACTTGAGATGTTATGTCAATTATCAACAATCAAATGGGGCAGAACAATTGCCATTTGTGGGGGTGGCATACAACAATGCAGGGCACAATACCACTGGACTAATGCCTTTCCAAGTTACCAGTGGCATGGAATTTATTCCCATGCCTGAGCTGCCTAGGGACTCTCCATCTTCCATATCATTAAATGAATGGATGTAGTCCTTTAAAAAATCCTGAGAAAATGCTAAGCATAGCCAGGATCTATAAAGCCCAAGCCAACAAACACCGTTCCACCCAGCCACCCTTTTGAGTAGGGGATAAAGTCTACCTGTCCACAAAATACTTAACATTACCTTATAAGAAACTGAAGGCAACGTTCATAGGGCCTTTCCTGGTAGTGAAAGTAATTAACCCAATGATGGTGTTAGAGTTTGCAGCAAATTCAAATCCAGAAGACACACAGATGATTGATTCAGCAGGATCATTAAACTTCTTTTTATATAAAATAAGTAAATGTACAATACCAGTAGTTTCCTCCAACATGGAAAGGTTACAAGCAAAAACACAAGCAGCAGTAGTTCAGAGCAGATATCAGTTTCAGCAAGCAAGCAAGTCAGTTTCACTTTCATTTCTCAGCAAAGCACACAGAGCCAAACCGCACCCAGGCTGTCAGCTCACATTGGCTGGTCTGTTGCCATGCTTACTTATTGGCTACCTTTTTACGAAGCTCTATTCCGGTTTTTGAATATAGTCTCTGTCCCCTACTGGGGAAAGTCATTCGGTATTTCACAGTAGTCTTTTGAAGCTGGTGGTGAGCTCCCAGATCTGGCCAGTAGATCGGGCAGCCCCAAAGCCAACCGTTGTAGAAGCGGGGAAGCACTATGAGATAAAGTGAATCCTAGATTTGAGGTTGCATAGAAGTCAACTGTAATACTTAGTACTATGGAAGGGATATCCCCTCTCCAAGGCCTCATGGGTGAAGAGTTGGAATATGAAAGCTGATAGATTAGTTAGTTCCATGATAGGTATCCCCAGAAACCCAAAGGGGCCCCAAGGGGAGAAAAGGGAAATTAGAGTCTTTAACTAACCCCACCATGATTTATTTCTCTTTTGCAGGAGGTCCTCTTCAACTGAGGGGTGCAGCCTGTCAACCCTGAAGCTGGTTAGATCTGGTTTTCACCAACATTGTACCAATATGACAGGCCCTAATAAAATGTTCTTTGAGGAGATCTCATGCCTTGGAGTTCTTTTATTCGGGGTTATGTTAGTTAGGACCCTAACAGGTGATCTACCCCTGGCCAAGTCATGGAGCCTTCTAGCAGAGCCTTGGGACCATCCATTAAGTGCTTTCACTGTGGCCAGCAAGACCATCGGGCAGCCAAATAACTAGCCCCAGCTCTCCAGCCAAGGGGAAAAATCCCAGAATCAGCCAAGCCAAAGAAGCCCCAACAAAAGGTGAATGAGAAAGGGAAATTCACCCACCAAGCAGTGGAGATTTCTCCTCCCCCAAGTAAGGGAGGGAGAATTTCAGTTCAGGACACCCAGCAATCTGCACCCTACAACAGCATCGATAAGGGCAAGGATGGTAAGTGAAGCCATCCACCCCTTCACCATCCAGCCATTGGGAAGGGTGAGCCAATGCAAGGAATATAGAGATCTAGCTGAATGTTCAGTGAAGAAAGCTCTGACAAGTTTCCTTCTCACTGCCCCACAGACAGTGCCATTACTCCCAGAGACAAAACTACCAAAACCAAAGCTATATAGCATATTCCCAAGAGAACTCAAGGAACTGCAGGCATTTGTAGATAAGAATTTAGCCCAGGGATTCATTGGGTTGACCAACCCAAGATCATGGCCTCAGTACTATTCCTGGAGAAGGATGGATCTTTATGCTTATGCATGGATTATAGAAGTCTGAATTCAGTGAGCATGGAAAACATATACTCCCTTCTCCTGATGAAGGACATGTTATCCCACCTCTCCAAGGGAAAGGTTTTCTCGAAGCTGGACTTGAGAGAAGCCTATTACAGGGTCAGAATCAGGGAAGAGTATGAGTGGAAAAAGTGTTTAAAACCTTGCTAGGGTGTTTCCAGTTCAACATGCTCCCATTCAGACTGCAAGATGCCCCAGCAGTTTCATGCAACTAATAAATGACGTGCTCTATGAGCACTTCTACAAAAGAGTTTTTGTGTACCTGCATGACATTTTAATCTACACCAAAACAAAAGTGGAGCAGGTGAAACTTGTCCATGCAGTCTTAAACAAACTCCATGCTGTAAAGCTTTATGCAAAGCTTTCAAACTGTGAGTTTCAAAAAGAGAAGATAAACTACCTAGGATACAAAAACTCCCACCAAGGCATAGAAATGGACCTGAAAAGCTGAAAAGCTGAAAAGCTTTTGGGGGTTTGCCAACTTCTACTGGCAATTCATCCCAGCTTTTGTACAAATCATGCTTCCAATCACCAACTCACTGAAAACTAAAGGAGGGTGAACCCAAACCAAGGCAGCCCATGAATTGGACCATGGAATGTCATGCGGCATTTGAAAAACTAAAGCAGTTGTTCTCAGCAGAACCTGTGCTGAAGTACCCTGATCCAGAAAACCTTTTGTCATTCAAGCAGACACCAATGACATGGCAGTTGGGGCTGTTCTCCTTCAAGAAATAAAAAAAGCCAACTACAGCCCTGTGCATATACCTCAAGAAAACTAACACAGAGAACAGAGATGAGCTGTTTGGGAGAAAGAGGTGTATGCTATTTGATGGGCTTTCCTTACCTAGAGGCATTTCTTGGAGAGGAATAAAATCCCCTTCGAGATCTGGACTGATCACAAAAATCTGGAGGGCCTTAAGACCCCATAGAAACTATTCCCAAAGCAAGTACGCTGGACCCAATATGTCAAGCACTTCAACTTCACTCGCAAATATCTCCCTGGAAGGAAGAACTTCCTAGCCAACGCCCTATCCAGAATGCCCCAATATAATAGTGCTAAGTCAGAAGTGGTCAAATCCTCCCTCTCAAGCTTCCCAAGATGCTAAAGCAATGATCAGGGCACAAGGAAAACTGGACCTGCCAACTGACAATGCTACCACACAGTATGCAAACAGGCACTCCTCACTGATAACTGGTTCCAGGCTCATCAGAATATTTGCTTGATGAAATTTTAACAGGTACTGATGAGAAAATGATTTTAAAATTTTATGGTTATCTACTTGGAATTAAATTGGAGGAAGAACAAGTTAAAGAAACAATGATTGCCTGGGGGAGGAATTTTGGATATGGGATAGCTTTAGATAAATGGCAAAAATTATGGTCTCGAAATTATAAATTGACAATGTCGGTAGCATATAAAGAGAATTTCTATAAGATGTTTTACAGGTGGCATCTACCCCCAGCACAAATAGCAAGGATGTTCAAGAATAAATCAGAGAGATGTTGGAAGTGTCATCAGATACCTGGATATATTATCATATGTGATACCTAAGATTCATACATGGCTTGAAAAGATGACAAAACAGCACATAGACCTGAAACCAGAGATATTTTTATTGGGTATCTTGCCTGAAGGATACAGTAGAGAATTGACGTATTTGATTATAAATGTGTTAACAGTGGCTAGAATTGCATTTGCTAGAAATTGGAAGAATGAAAAAATTCCATTAGAAGAAGAGGTGTTTAAGAAAACGATGGAATGTGCAGAAATGAATAAGTTGACATTAACAATCACCATACCAGTTTGCTTATTGGAATAACAGCTCCACAGAGGATGCTATTGCCATGGCTCTCCATGTTGCACTGGAACATCTGGAGCATAGTGGGAGCTATGTAAGGATGCTTTTCATTGATTACAGCTCGGCTTTTAATACCATCATTCTGGATATACTGATTAAGAAGTTACTGGAAATGGGCCTCTTCTCTCACATCTGCTATTGGATGAAGGACTTTCTTACTAACAGACCCCAAACCGTTAGGATTTACAGCTATTTTTCCTCCACTCTTGCTCTCAGCACTGGCTCTCCACAGGGTTGTGTTCTGCACCCCCTTTTGTATTCACTCTACACCTACAACTGCACTCCCTCTTGTCCCACTAACTCTATAATAAAATTTGCAGACGACACCACGTTGGTGGGACTCATATCAGGAAGAGATGAGATGGCCTATAGGTCAGAGGTTCTCAGTCTAGTCTTGTGGTGCAAGAATCATAACCTCACTCTGAACATCAAAAAGATCAAAGAATTGATTATAGACTTCAGAAGATGCAAAGCAGAGCCTCTCCCACTATATATCAATGGAGATTGTGTGGAAAGAGTTCATAGTTTTAAATTTCTAGGAACTCATATTTCCGACAACCTTACTTGGTCAGTCCACACTATGGCCACTACAAAGAAGGCTCAACAGCACCTGCACTTTCTGACGCTGCTGAAAAAGAGTAGTCTGGGTGAGAAGTTTCTGGTTACTTTTTACCGTTCTACCATTGAGAGCGTTTTGGCATACTGTGTAACGGTGTGGTATGCTGGATGCTCTGCAGTGGATAAGAAGATGCTCCAGAGAGTTATAAACACAGCACAAAAAATCATCGGTTGCTCTCTTTCTTCTTTGGAAGAGATTGCAAAGACCAGACTCCTCTCTAGAGCACTAAAAATCTCCACAGACCATACTCATCCTGGTCATTTATATTTCGAACAGTTACCATCAGGGTGATGTTATAGGTGTCTTAAAATGAGGACTAATAGACTGAGAAACAGTTTCTGTTCCAAGGCAATAATTAAATCAAACAGTGCATTTGTGATTTAATCCTATGTATATAGTGGCATTTTTATATCTAATTTACTATATGTTTTAGATAGGTTTTAGACTAGATTTTTAATTATTATTTAATTTTTAAATACTCTGTAATGTGATTGTGATGTGGTGTTTGGGACACTGTGCTGGAGTAGCCTTCAAATTTCATTGTATTTATGGAATGCAATGACAATAAAGGTATTCTATTCTATTCTATGATACAATAATAACATAATATAATATGTATAGTTGACCTATGTAATATGAATGTATGTTTGGAAGGAAAGACCATTGATACTGTGACATTGCACAAAAGAAATGTACCAACCGACAAGCTGTATTTTGGAAGATGGTTTTTTGTTGATGTTTT
>NC_142008.1:68472779-68502779 GCF_049901715.1 Pseudonaja textilis
TAAACACGTAAATTCCCTTTACCAAATTCCACATTGTTTCTCTTTAATCATTATTCAATCATATTTCCTTTCTGATTTATCTGCTATCCAGTCATCAACTTTATATTTTCCTCTGGCTTGTTTATAATTATTCTCATCTAGTCTTCCTCCGAGATTTTATTATTTAATTCTTAATTAAACACACACACATAAAACATAGACATAAAAACATAAAACTTTCTTCTAGAAAGTAACAGCCCCAGATTACCTCTTTTTGTATGGACTCAATTGAATTCACGCTCTTCTTATATACCATTACCCATCTTATTTACCATTCTATATCTATTATATAACTCCTCTCCACTTTTGCCTCATCTTAATTCTGTTTTATATATTTAATCTTGCTTTTTTTTTTAAAAAAATATTTTTATATCTTTTGTCCATTTCTCCATTTACATCTGTCTCATTTCCAATTTAAGAAAGAATAGTTTCCCTGGAATCACTAATCAGAGTATGATGCCTTTCTATCATTCCCCTAGGTTAAAATTTAAAATAACACCTAAATCCCAATCAGATTCTGCTTAGTACATTCTACTATTTCAAAAACCAATACTACAATAATAAATCCATAACAATCAACACATTAATCCATTAAACTCTATATTCAAACTAATATTTTAAACATTCCCTTTAGTATTTTATTAAAACTTATTATCATTCATTATTAAACCTTTTAAAGTTATACCTTGATATTTTAGTCTTTTATTAGATCTTAAAAGTTCTGATTATCTACTTATAATACAAATACCACTATTACAATACTCATGTGTACTTTGCAGAATCCCCTTTTTTTTAAAAAAAAAAATCCCATATATTACCCATTATCCTGAAAAAGTTTCCTTTTCTCCATCTTGTCTTATACCTTTGTAACTTTTCCCCCTTTTCCCTTTCCTTCTTAGCCCGCCTAAACTTTTTACCCCCTCCTCTCCAAACCTCTGCCTTCTTGATTTCCCCTTTCTGTTGCATTCCTCTTTCCTTTTGCTTTCTAGCATTCTGTTGTTTTTGCATCTTCTTTTTCTCTTTCATAAACATTTTTTTTATTTCTTAAGTCCTTCCTTTTCGCTCCTCTCTTTCTCCTTTCTTTCTTAGTCACACCGTTTAGTTCATTAAAAATGGCTTCTTCTTCCTTGGCTTCTTGCAGCTGTTGTTTAATTTGCTGACACATGACAAGCGCCATATCTAGGAAACAAAGGCTTCTCCCATAACATCTTTGCCTTCTTTCTTTATTTTTAAATATTGTTTTTTTAGTTCATCAAGAGATAGAGCCATTTTAAACTGTTTCTTCTTCTCTTTCTGTATCCTCTTCTTAAACCAATCAGTTATTTCCAAACTTAAAACAGTTCCCAAAAGTCCCAAAGTCCCACAGTCATCAAACAGTCCAGGCAGAGTACAAGCTTCTTCTTTTTACAATTTCTCTTCTAGGGGTGAAGTCAAATTAGGGAAAGAGAAAACGTCCAATCTGTGCTTTAAGTCTTTCTTAGAATTAATTTCTATTCTCTTTATCTTCAAGGCATCTCCTCCAGCAGAGTCTTAGAGTAAAAGTTTGTTTTCCCAAGCCTCTCCCTTCCCACTTATAACAAAGGAGTTTAGGTTTTACCTTCTATCAAAAGGCTGGTTTCCCTTGTCCATTTGTTAATTCCATAAGGGAGGGAGAGTGACTTCCCCTTTTCGTCACTTTTCTTCGCAGCTGAAAACATCAATCGGGAACATTATAGCTTCCAAGTCATTACTTTCCCAGGTGTTAAATATATCCTTAAGGTCCCAGTTCGACCAAGAAAAAAACTTTCTTTAAAAAAAAAAACTCCTTCTTCTTCCTCCTGCGCATTCTTTATCCAGTTGCTGGCTTCTTTATGGCGGCCATTAAGACCGCCGCGCTTGCATGCGTCTTGAGAGAAGGGGTTGTTGCCGGCTGGTGGGGGTTTTGCGGCGCCCCTCACCCCCGTCCGGATCCCCTATCTTCAGCTGCCCCAACAGGGCAGCCTTAGCCTCAAATCCGTCAGGATTGGAGGCACCAAGGCGGCTAGCACAGCAGGGATCGCAGAGAAGGCGAATCCCTGCTGTCACCGAAGCCGACCCATTTTTGAGGGCAGGTTTGGACCATTTTCAGCCTGTTTGGGGCCCATTTTATGGCCCATTTTTCAGCCTGTTTTTAGTCTGGTTTTTGGCCCAGTTTTGGCCATTTTCTTTTTCAAAAGGCAACTGGGCTTTCTTGTTTTTCTTTGAAGATGTTTCATTTCTCATGCAAGAAGCTTCTTCAGCTGTTTCCCCTCCATCCGGTCAAAGCTGAAGGAGCTTCATGGATGAGAAGCAAAACGTCTTCAAAGAAAAACAAGACAGCCCAGTTGCCTCTTGAAAACAACTTTGGGACCACTGAAGTTATATGATGTTTGAGACAATATTTGAATATCAAGTATTTATATCTTAATAAAACTGCAATTGTTATGACCTTTAAATGGGCCAATAGTACATCACGGGGCAACAACTTTTGAACAAATTAATTCAAATGGGCTAACTTAAAAAATAATTTCAAAATTATTGGGAACCATGATTCCCAAGGGAACCATGATTCCCAAGTGAATGAAATTGGAAGAAAGTTGGGGCTGCTGCAGTCACGTGATCTTCATTTTCAACATTTTATGACAGTTTCTAAGCCTGTCTTCTGTTCCTGCTGGGAAGGGAAAGGAAGGGAAAGAGGGGAGGAGAGGAAAAGAAAGGAAAGGAATTATTTCCACTGTTCCATGACAAATTCCCACAAGAAAACTCAATGAGAAAATCAGAAGTCACCCCTACTCTCACAGCTTTTTTGCCCTACTCCCAATGATTCTGATTGTCTGTTTAGGTAAAGAAGTATTTCTGAAACTATGACCCAATGAAGTACAATTTGCCTAGTAATAAATAATTGATGCAATCTAATATTCTTCTCATGATTCATCTTGTGATGACAACGTGATGCTGCAAGTTTGACACCCCTGCTGTAGTGTCCTGGAATAGAATGCCTTCCTGTTATGGTTTACATCTCACTATATTCCACCAGAACAGCCTAAATTAAATACAGTATATACTCATAGAAATAAAGTAATTATTATAAATGAAATAAAGATTTAATTGAGATATTTATAATAATTACTTTATTTCAATGAGTATATACTGTATTTAATTTAGGCTGTTTTAATTTAGGCTGTTCTGGTGGAATATAGTGAGATGTAAACCATAACAGGAAGGGATTCTATTCCAGGACACTACAGCAGGGGTGTCAAACTTGCAGCATCATGTTGTCATCACGTGACGAATCATGACTTTTTCCCCCTTCGTTAAACCAAGGGTGTGCATGGCCAGCCCGAGTTCAACACCCCTGCACGACAGTGTATGCTTACTCAACAAGTACATTTAATTCTTTAATTCTTGGTTATTTATACCAACAGAATCTCTTTTTGTTTCTTTCCTTCCTTTTCTTCCTTCTTGAAGGTTATCTTATGAAAAATAAGAGACATCATTCTACTTATTAGTATAGTTAGTCAAGCATTTTTCCATTTTGGATTACAGACTGGCTATGTGGAGTAGAATTTTTCTCAGTGTACTTTGACATGTCTGGCAGTTCATCCAGAAGAATGTAGCTGAACTAAGCATCTCTTATATTGTCAGAAACACAATGCAAATACTATTTGTTGCAGCTGCTACCGATCATCATCTGTCTAAGTCTACATGGGTCTAGATCTACATGGAGGGAAATAAGCAGTGGGGTGCCACAAAGTTCTGTCTAACGCCCAGTACTCTTCAATATCTTCATTAATGACTTAGATGAGGGAATAGAAGGGGAACGTACCAAATTTGCAGATGATACTAAACTGGCAGGAATAGCTAACACCCAAAAAGATAGGCTCAAGATCCAGATGGATCTTGACAGACTAGAACACTGGGCCATATCTAACAAAACAAAACCCTAAATGAATGTAAAACTGAAACCATACATGCAACCTTCTACAATGCTGTAACAAATCTGGAACTGGAACAACTAGTAGCCAACAGACTTAACCACTGCCTCGATCTCATCTTCTGCAATAGTTTAAATTCAATTTATGGAATACAAATTAAAGAACCCTTTTCCAACAGTGACCACAACATGATTGACTTTTGTCTCAACATACGTCCACACAAAAATCATCACAACGACGTGATCCCCAATTATAACTTCAAAAAAGGTAACTATGATCTTATAGACAATGATCTCTCAT
Source organism: Pseudonaja textilis (assembly GCF_049901715.1). NCBI lineage: Eukaryota > Metazoa > Chordata > Lepidosauria > Squamata > Elapidae > Pseudonaja > Pseudonaja textilis. The sequence goes on from NC_142008.1 coordinate 68,477,051, forward strand.
ACCTTGATTCGCAATTACTATTAACTGGATGCAATACTGTTGAAGACCATTACAACATATTTTTACTTGAAGTCAAAAGAGTCATCAAACTATATGTACCAATAACAACTCCCAAAACCAGAAAAAACAGATTACCCAACAATAAAAAGCTGGAGTAAGATTTGTGCAGAGAAGAAAGAGGTGTACAACATAAGAACTGGGACAACTTGGCGCAACAATTAATTAAAAGGTACCCCAGGATGGTATTTTTAAGATTTTTATGAAAGAATAAGAAAGCGGTGGATTTTTAAAGGAAAAAAGGAAAAAAAGTACAGAAAGCTGAGCAGGGCTTGAACCAAGATTGGAAGAAGCTGGAACAAGAATATCAAACAAATTGAATTAAAATACATTGCACAATTTAAAGCTGGACTTAGGAGTTTACAAAAGAAGGGGAATATTGAAGATTTTATTGGTTTGGAATACCGAGGTTTGGAAAACTCCGAACAATAAAACGGAGGAAAAGGTGAGGACTTTGTATAACGGAGAGTGCCATCTGGTGAACAAAAATTTAAGCTGAAAAAGGGAAAGTTACTATTTCTCTGCTAGAATTGGATTTGATACAATGAAAAGGAAATATTGAAATAATATAACAAGTACCCTAAAAAGTGAAAATTGAATTAGAACAAAAGAAAAAATATGGATTGTTGGACTGATTGGTGATTTTGCTATAAACCCAGTTCTGGAATAGTTGTTATTCCAGAAAGTTTGAAGAAGAAAGAAAAAAAATTGGTGACTGGTGGATTTTAATGACTATAAGATATAAGACTGTGTAATGATTGATGATATCTCTGTGGGATCTAAAAATGGAACTTAAAAATTTGAAAGAACTACTACATACAAGAGGTGAATCACTTGACTCTGAGTTAAAAGCTGTGGAAATGGCGATTGAAGAATATGAAGAAGACACCTCAGAGAAGGAAGAGTTAGTTCAAGAAGAAGCCATCTTAAATAGACAATCAACACAAAGAACACACAAACAAGAGGAAAAGAAGGGGGTTAAATGGGAAGATTTTAAAAAGTAACTAAAATGCCGGGGAATATTTATAAAAATCGGAAAGACAGAAAGAAACAGCAGAAAAGTAAAAGTGGGGAGGAAAAATAGATATATAAATATAAATCAGAGGGAGAAAAAATTTGGAAAAACAAAAGAGGTAATGAGGAACAGGAACAGGAAAGAAAGAAATATGGGAATTGCAAAATAAAAGGAAAAATTTTCTTTACCTAGAATACATCAGGACAATGGTTAAGGAATTAAGAAAGGGGATTCGTCATTGATATGAGGGTAATAATAATGTATGCTTTGCAATTATAAATTATAGGAATATAAGGTCCCTATTGAGAAGAGGGAGGGGCACTGATATCTTTCTAGAAGATGAATGCATTTTCTTATTTTTATTGTTACAAGAAAGGTTAATGTTTATTATATCACGTATATTGAAGCGATTGAAATGAATTGTGAGAAGGTTTAAATATGAGATTAATATCAGTGACCAAGCAAACTGGATTAATTGTTTCTTTTTTTTATTTTTATTTTTATTTTTGATATTATGAATAAAAATTTTATGGAAGGAAAGGAAGAAAATACATTTTGCAGGAATCTGACTGAAAAGTACAATGTAAAGTAGTTTTACCTTTTTCTAGGGATTGATTATTACTATAACTGAGTAGACAATCAACTAAGTAGATGTTTTCAATTGGGAATTACAGATGAGGGAATTAAGGCATATTCCAAACCACTGAGGTGAAACCCCCAAACTAGTAAAAGGGGAGGGAAAAATTCTGTTTTTGTTTTTATGTGAAAACTTGTATTAATCTAGACTTTATGAAAAGAATATGCAGTGATGGAACTGCAAAGAATATGCAATGGAATTGCAAATTTGACAAGATAAAAAAGAATTAAAAGGAATAAGTATGAAGATATGCAAACTATTAGTGATTTAAATGAGAAAAGAGTACTTTGAAAAAGGCAATACTTAAAAAAAGTGTTAAAGCTTAAAAATACATTTGAAATAAGTTGAAATGAATTGAGAAGATGTTTAGAATGAGAGTAATATTAATGAATAGGATCAACTTGCTTGTTCCTTTTCTTATATAAAAGTTGAGAGGTCAAAATGACAAAAGGTACTTTGGAAAAGACCACGCCCTCAAAGAAAGAAATGTTAATGTTTAAGAAATATATTTGAAATAAATTGAAATGAATTGAGAAGATGTCTTGAGAATGAAAGTAATATCACTTAACAGAATTATCAAATGTGTTTGTTTTCTTTTCTTATGTAAAAGTTGAAATGGAGAAGTAATAATAGAATTAAGTTGAAAATGGACATGACAGAATGTTGAATGTAAAAATGAATATATAATTACTGTCATATTTGCATGTAAAAGTGGTGAGTCGAATTATTATGTTGTACACGAAAAGAGCTTTTTTAATGTTGCTTTGGAAAAATTGAATAAAACTTGTTTAAAAAAACAATAAAAAAGTTTCAATCCAAAAGAAATCACTTTGGCGGAAGAACAAATCTGGTCACGTTGCCAACTTCAAAAGCCAATACAAAAATTTATGCCACCAGATAAAAGACTGAATGCACCAATTATCATATTAAACAAAAGGAAAACCTTCTATACCAATTCCACCTTCGCTTTCTACAATTTTGTTAACAACAAACTAAAAGACTCAAAGGTGCATCCCACCCCTGAAAGGACCTAATAGTAAAGACTGCAATGACACCACCATTAAAGCCAACCTCTTTAACACATTCTTAAGCTCAGTATTTGTAAACAGCAATGGATCATGCCCAGTATTTCCACAGACAACTACAATGATCTAATACATACATAGAAGACAATTTTGAAAAAGCACTACACAATCTAAAACCATCTCTATCTATTGGACTGACGGAATATGTGCCTACTTCTTAAAAACGCTATCCACTGCCATAGCCAAACCTCTAAGCATAATCTTTGAAAAATCTTTCAGGACCAGCTCCTTGCCAAACCTATGGTCACAAACCACAGATCATCCCATCTTCAAAAAGGAAGATCCCAGCCAAGTTGAAAATTACAGACCAATGTCTTTATGCTGCATCACCTGCAAAGTCATGGAATCAATTATTAACCAATCCATTATCCTCCACTTAGAGACAAGCAACCTACTCTCTAATAAACAATTTGGTTTTAGGAAAAACTATCCTGTAACCTGCAACTTTTAAACTGCAAAAACATATGGACTACACAACTCGATCAGGGCAAAAGCAATAGATCCAATCTACATAGACTTCTGTAAAGCCTTTGATTCAGTGGTACACGACAAACTACTCCTAAAACTAAAATCTTATGATATCTCTGGCCACCTGCATAATTGGATAGAAGCATTCCTATCAAACAAACAACAAATGGTCAAAATCGGGAACATCCTATCAAATTCTGTACCTGTCAACAGTGGTTTCTCGTTCTCTTCGCCGATGATGTAAAGCTATTCAACACCACAGACAATACTGCTACCCATAAAAAAAACCTCGACTAACTATGTATCAGAATGGTCAAACAAATGGCAACTTCAAATCTCAACAAATAAATGCTCTGTCTTACATATTGGCAAAAAAAATCAGAAAATAAAATACAAGCTGAATAGTCAAGACCTTGTTGAGGATCCAAACTCTGTCAAGGACCTTGGATACTCATCTCTAATGATCTAAGTTCTAGAGCCCACTGCAACTACATAGCCAAAAAAGGCATTAAGAGTTGTTCCTAATCCTGTAGCAGCTTTTTTCTCTAGTAATATCACACTACTAACTAGAGCATACAAAACATTTGCTAGACCAATATTTGAATACAGCTCATCAGTCTGGAACCCACATTACGTATCTGATATTAACACAGAGAAAGTCCAGAAATATTTCACAAGAAGAGTTCTCCTCTCCTCTACTCATTGCTTATGCTACCAGACTTGAAATTCTAGACCTAGAAAGCCTAGAACTACGCGACACCTTCGGTCTGATCTAAGTTTAGTACATAAAATTATATATTGCAATGTTCTACCTGTCAATGAATACTTCAGCTTCAACCATAACAATACAAGAGCACACAATAGATACAAACTCAAGGTAAACCGCACCAAACTTGATTTCAGAAAATATGATTTCAGTAACAGAGTGGTCAATGTCTGGAATACTCTACCTGACTCTGTGGTTTCTTCTCAAACCCCAAAAACTTTGGCGCCCTGTATAGACTGTCTACTCTTGACCTCACTCCTTTCCTAAAAGAGGTCTGTGGGGGGCATGCATAAGTGCAGCAAGGTGCTACTGTCCCTGTCTATTGTTTCTTTTTATTTTTCTTATATGTATCCATTTCATGTATTTCATAATATGTATATACTTATACCTATTATCTTGTAGTGATTGACAAATCAAATAAATAAATAAATAATAAAAAAATGAATTCAAAGGTAGAGAAAAGTAAGTCCTACATTTAGGCAGAAAAGCCAAACATACATAGACTCAGTGAAACCAAGCTCAATAGCATGTAACTGTGAGAAGGATCTTGGAGTCTTGAGGGACAACCAGCTAAATATGAGCCAGCAGTGTGCAGCAACAGCCAAAAAAGCTAATGCAATACTAAGTTGCATTAACAGAGGATACAATTGAGATCAAGTGAGATGCTAATACCACTCCTATAAAGCTTTGGTAAGACCACACCTAAAGTACTGCATCCAGTTTTGGTCACCACACTATAAAAAAGATGTTGAGACTCTAGAAAAGTGACAGAAGAGCAACCAGAATGATTTGGGGGACTGGAGACTAAAACATGCCATGAAGAATGATTACAGGAACCAGAGCATGAGAAAAGGACCAGGGAGACATGATAGCAGTCTTCCAATACAGAGAGGAGGGAGTCAAGCAATTTCTAAAGCGCCTGTAGGCCAGACAAGGAATAATGGATGGAAACTAGAACAAGGAGAGATTTAACCTGGAAATAAGGAGAGACTTTCTGACAGGTGAGAACAATCAACCAATGGAACAGCTTGTCCTCGGAGGTTGTGGGAGCATCATCATTTGAGACTTTCAAGAAGAGATTGGACGTACGCCATTTGTCAGATATGGAGTCTCTCACTTAGGGCGGAGGGTTGGACTAGATGACCTAAAAGGTCCCTTCCAACTCTGATTATCTGTTATCTGTATGACTTTCTTGACTTTTTAATGTACCAGGAAGCTTCTAATATTTTAATACTTGTGTCAGGCATTCCTCATATGAAGATTCTAGTGCAGAAGTGATATTCATCAGGTTCTGACCAGTTCTCGAGAAACGCAGTAGTGGAAATTTTGAGTGAGTTATCACACGTGTTTGAATCCCACCACTGCCGTCATGTAATAATAAGTGTAACAAGACAGTGGTGGGATTCAAAGATTTTACTACCAGTTCTGTGGGCATGAAAGCGAGTGAGCGTGGCAGGGGAAGGATACTTGTAAAATCTCTAGTTAGAGGTGGTATTTGCTGGTTTCTTCAGAACTACTCAAAATTTCCACTACCAGCTCTCCAGAACTGGTCAGAACCTGTTCAGATATCACCTCTAGTGCAAGATTTTATGTAAGAAATCCTGAGAAATCAGCTTAGCTATATTGGAAATGCTGAGTTTTCTTTTGAAGGCTCCTAAAGTTTTTCAAAGTTCTTAGCAGGCTGAAAGTAAATGTAATCATGATGAAAACAGCTCCCGTTTTCCCATGCAGCATTTTGGAAAACAAACAACTGCCAAGAACAACTGAGTTAATAATTTTATTTTTTATTATTATTTAACAGCAGCATCTTTAGGCAGAATCTAACAAACAAGATAGAGATCATGGTAAACCATTGTATTCTGTATGTTCATATAAGTTGACACACATATGTTTCATTATTGCTGCTGCAATTGCCATCTTGTCCATTTTCAGACACACAGATACACACAATGCAGATACTATCCTGACTTCCTTTTTTTCAAAAAAATTTATTAAGAATTAAAAACAAAGAGAATAAAAATCAATACAAACTACCAAGAAGGGAGGGAGGGAGGGCAGAAAGAAAGAAGAAAGGAAAAGAGAAGAGAAAAAAGAAGTAACTTCCCTCTTTCATTCAAGCAGGTTAAAAACTATTTTAATAGTTTATTATAATTTCTAAACAAAATAAAATCTCCCTTCCATAGCTCATCTCTTAGAAAAGGTAAAGAAGATCCAAATGGTACACCAATCAATCTAATCAATTAATCAAACCCCAGTAAGGGCAATCAGGTTACTTCTTTTAACCCTACTCAAACAAGCCAATCTTATCTTACTTTCCCTGTTTTTTTTAAAACACATTCTTTGATCCCTTCCAAAAAGTTTCAGGGGTAGTTTGCTAGTCATCTATATTTCAAAGCAAAAATCCTTTAGAACTTTAATGGTTTCTTTTGTACTGATAGCTAAAATTTATTACAATTTCTCATATTTAAAAAATAACTTTCAAATTTTAGCAGAGCTCTTTTTATTCTCCAGAAGAAAAATATCATCCAGATGATTTCCTGGTTTCATATCTGCTCATCTCCTTAGGGGATGAGATATTCATCATACCTATTTGTACTACATTTAAAATCCTCTTCAAATTAATTTCATGGACATCCATTGCCATTCGTTCTTGTTTTACAACCTCATTAGAACATCCTCTTTCAATTTTATCAAGCATTTGATAAATAGTTGAAAGATCCCAAAGGTGCTTTTTCAAAAGGCAATTGGACTTTTTGAAAACTTTTGGGACATCTGTGACCTGGATAACTGACAACCTGCATAGACATGGTTGAAAGATATTCAGAAATTTTCACCTAATGTTTCTGTTCCATTTCCTTTATCTTCTTGCTATAGTATCCAATCTTTACACAAGGATTTCCTTATCATAAAAAAGAAAATGTTAAAGCAATCTCCATTTTCCCTTGATAAAATATTTTCTAAATAATTCAGATCTACAATTCCAAATTCTTTTTGATCCTTTAATCTGTTATTAATTTTTCCATATTTATATTAAAGTATTTTTGCTTACATAGTCAAAAGTAGTGGCTAAGTTTTCCATATTTATATATTAAGTATTTTTGCCACATAGTCCCAAAGTCACCCTTGCAAAAAACTTTCTAAATCAAATTTACCATCATGTATTTAGGGTGAAAACTCACCAGATGAAAACAGCAAAAAACATGCCTGTCCAAAATGTCTCTCAATATCAAAAGAAAAAAAATCTAATTCTTTCATGTTTCTCAGTTAAGCTCATATGTGTATTACTGAAGATTTCTCAAAGTCATCCACATGCTCCTCTATATACCACAATTATAAGTAACAGTTTGCCAAAAGAATAACATGGGGGAACATTATCAACTTCCAAATTTATGTAACAGAATAATGTCTCAACCTGCCTGCCTGCCTATATGCTGACTATCCATACATCCATTATCTATCTATCTATCTATCTATCTATCTATCTATCTATCTATCTACTCTATCTATCTATCTATCTATCTTGTCAATTTCTTACACACAAGGATGCATGCAAATAGACTCTGTTGGCTTATTCACACAAACCCAGTCTAGTAATCATCTGTTTGGAGCAATAGCCCTGAAAAGACAGATATGTGAAACCAGGTATCTATTCTTTCTCTCTGCTTTAATCAGCATCAGTGGAAGGAAGTTGATAAAGTGGCTTCCACCACCTGTGAACAACTTCCACCATTTCTTTTATTGTTTTCTCCCCTTCCTCCCAGGTTAAAACAGACAGAACGGTAAAAGTCTCTCCTGTGAGTTTGCCAAGGTGCTCCCCAGACTGCATTGTGCACAATCTCATTATCAGGATTAAATTGATTGCTGGACTCAATGAGTGTAAAAAAATTAATACTTGATGGAAGATTGCTCCCTGGAAGATCTACTTTGATTCCAGGATTAATTCTAAGCAAGCAAGCTTTGCAAAATGACATACCATTAGTCAGAAAATGAACACATTCTACTCTCTTGAAAGTGGATGGAAATATATCAAATGGTGATTGTTACCCATTCATTCTTTTTGCTCCCTGGATAGAAAAAGTGGGTATGGTAACCCAAAAATTAGGCTTGTGCACTCAGTCCCATTTCCCAAGCAATTAATATATGTTAAAAAAACTGCAATGTAAAGTGCAAATATTCTCTAGACCATTGTCTTGCAAACAACTGAAGATGCATTCAGTCAAGAAAATGCATTTGTTTGGAAGGCCTGACTCTCTTGTGTTTCTGAATCTCAGAAAAAAACACTGAAAAATCTTAAAACCAAGAGGAGGCATTTGCAGGAGAGGAAGAAAAAATAAAGGGTTTGCAATATTAATGATATAAAAGTAATGCCATATCTGGCCTATACTGTAGCTTACAAATTTGTGAGTGTGAATGTGCATATATATCCTTTCCAAATGCTTTTTAAGAGGAAAACAAGTATTACAACTTTTCTGAATGATGGCACAATTGTTGCAGGATTTTGGGACAGATCACATCAACACAAAATGATGTACTGGATTTGTTTTCTTTTGCATCCGAACTGTCTTAAATCCCATGTTTTTCAGTAAGGTGCTGTGTCTTTGGACAAATGTGGATATTTTTATTTCTATCTTTGGGATCTCTCCAACGAGTAGTAGCTAGCTCATAAGTTGTTGATCTTTTTCTCCAATTTTACAAAAAAAGGACGGTCAAAAAGGAATTTATCCCAGTGATGCTCTCCAGTCAATATTTCTGTTTGTTCTGTCATGCCATGAAAATACTGTTTTATAACTTAGAACGCTTCATTTTCTTTCGGTAGCAAATTAGTAGCTTACTAAATAATTAAAAAAATTTAATGTAGGGATATCTTAAGAATGTGCTATTATTAGCTGGTGGTTTTATTTTAAAAAAATGCTTGGACCTTTCCTTTCCTTTTTTTTTTTTTTTTGATCGCAATGGACACAGGACATTTCATACCCATATAATTCTTATTTTCTAAATAACTTTCCCCCATTTAATACAAAATGAATATTATTCTGGTAAATTTTGTTTGGTTTCAATATAATAGCCTAAATTACTTTAACCCTAGGTTTTAAAAAAATATGTAAAATGAAAAAATTGTAATATAATAGTTATATCTATTAAAATTGTCTATTTAGATGAGAGCATGACCTGGGCTCTCACATGTCTCAAGAAATGACGAGATATATCATAAATAAATTATTTCTCCACAGCTCATAAAAATGTAACTCACTTTCTGGAACTTTTTATATGACTCTAATCACGTATTCTCATTACATGATACCTTACTTCGTTAAATAGCTGAAAATAACAATCAGAAAAGACATGTAAAGTCATGAAATTAAGTAAATATATTTCTTTTTTCATCCCAAAGTTTTATTCAATTTTCACTTATGACACCAGCTGTTCCCTGTCCCCATTCCATAGAAGAAACTTTTATGCCTGATATTTATATTCAGTATAAAAATATTTGACTTCATTTTGGATATAATTGGATAATCCCAGTCTTTGGTTGTGGGTTTATTGATATTAGTGTAAGCAAATTAATTTTCTTTTACCTTTCATTTGACAGTGGCATTAGCTGGGGTTATGTTTATGTAAATTCAGTAGAATATAATTACTAATGTTTCAGGATTTTTAGATTTCTATTTCTGTTCAGTAATATATTATACCTATAGAGGTTGGCTGGCAGATGGGAGAGACATATAAAAATGTTTGAGACTAACATATAGGCATAAAATGCATGTTAAATCATCACCATGACATTTTACATGAGTCTATTTTACTTTGGCTCTACCTTTTTGGCTGGTATCAGCTGTTTGAGGAGAAATAGGATCAGAAGAGATATAAAGTGTTTTCCTGACCTAATTTTTAAAATATTTTCTAAAAAAGGACATCAAGAATTAGGATGGGTGAAACTCATTGTGCTCACATTCTTTATAGTAGAGCAAATTGTTTTTTTCTTGAATACTCTGGGTTCTAAGGAAACCAATGTTTAGAACGGTCAAGAACAGTCAGAACAGATTCCTTGAAATACTTGCAGATAAACAGAATTGGTCTTCTTTAAAATGTTAAGGAGCGGTACATTCCGGTAAGGACAAAGACATATAAAAGCAGTTAACAAATCTGAATGACCAATGAAGCATCTGGAACTGATCCAAAAGGCACTTGATATTTTGTTAAGGGCTCTTCAAGTTCGATAAAGTGTAACTGCAGACATAAAGATCAAAAACATAGATAAGGAAAAAGTGACTCAAAAAGGAAGAGGAATTTAAAGGGCAGAAGAAAATTTTTGAAATGCCAAAAAAGGCACAATTATTTTTGGGAAATTATTTAATTTCACTCCATATATTTTATTTATTTATTCATTTTATTTTTACTTGTGGCCTATTCACACATCAACAAAGGGCAGCTTACACAATATAAAACCACATTTAAAATAAAAACAATAAAACTAACAAAAGAATCAAATAAATTAGTAGTACAATAGAACCATTTGGAAAAAAAATTTTAAAAAAAACGCTCCATCCCCCATCCAATGACAGCGAGTCACTGGGCGATTGGCTCCATCCTCTGGGTTCCCACAGGCCTGCTGGCAAAACCAGGTCTTCAGTGCCTTTCAAAAGAAATTATGGGGCGGGGCCATTCTAATATCTGGGGAATGATATTTCCAGAGAGGAGGCACCATGGAAGCCTTCTTCTGGGTCCCACCAGGTGTATCCTCAGGGTGGGACCGCAACATTCCCCCTGCCTCCTACCGCTCTAATGGGTTGGGTAGATGTGACCCGACCAGAGCGTTCCCTCAGATAACCCAGACATAAGCCATGAAAGAGAGCTTTAAAGTAGCAACCAGCATCTTGAATTGCACTGGGAAGCAAATCAGCAGCAATGCAGCTCTTACAGGAGGGGTGACACATGTACACTGGGGTCTGTACAAAACTATGTGGGCTGCTGCATTTTACCAACTGGAGCTTCCAGATATTCTTCAAGGGCAGCCCATGCAGGCGTGGCAACAGTTAAAGGCGGGAAGTGACCAGGAGGCATGGTGACTGGTAGGGCCAGCTGGTTCGGAAGGGCATAACTGGTTACCACATGCAGTTACAAAGGCCCTCCTGATCACAACCACCTACCTGCTCTTTGAGCAGGAGTCATGAGTCCAGGAAAACCTAGTTACACATGAGGTTTGTGTAGAGATGAGCCATCATCAAGACTAAGGTGGTAATTCTCCTGAGCCAATGAACCCCCAAACCCAGAGCCACTCGGTCTTGCAGGGTTTAGACTTTCCTTCCGTTGATTTTAACTGGTCCTAACAGCCTCCAGGCACTGCAGAGGAGGTTGCAGCAACACTTAACTCACTGGGCTGGGACATACAGCTGAATAAATGTTGAGCATGAGCAGAGGTACGAGCCTGTGGAACTCCATAAAGCAGTGGGTGGTGGATCTCTCCCCTCCTGTCAGCACTGACTGGGGCAGCTTGGAGGAAGAAAGAGTGAGCCAAGACAACAAATGTCTTTGTTCCATCCCCAAAAGCCACCCAGGAGAATCCCATGGTCAACGGTGTCAAAGCCTCTGGAGGGTCAGGTAGAGCAGGATGGATGCTACCTCTTGCTCTATAAAGTGAGACAATGCGTTTCTGTCCCAAATCAGGCCTGAATCCTGACTGATGAGGTCAAGATAATCCATTTCATCCAGAAACCTCTGGAACTGCTGCGCCGACCATCTTCTCAATAACCTTCCCCAAAGGAAGATTGGAACAGGTCGGAGAATTATTATCCAACTGGGTGGGTGTAATGGTTTCTTAAAGACAGTGGTTTAGCCTCATAAAGTTCTGGGACACCATCCCCTCCACATAGAAGCATTAATGTACAGAGCCCACCTGCCTGAAGCTTTCACAAGCCAGGAGGACATGGAGTCTAAAAATACAGGTGCTTGCACACATACTCCCTAGGATCCTTTCCGCTTCCTCCAGGAGCAACAGGGTCAAACCATTTAGAATAATAGGGCAGGGCTTTTCTTCAGGAGCTTCACTGAGCAACAACACAGCATCCCAACTGGAAATGAAGTCAAGCAATTTTGTTTCCAGAAAATCCACAAATTCATAAAGTACCCCTTCAGATGGACTTTAATCTCACCTCCTTCCTAGGAGGTAGACAGCTCACCATAAGAAGGGTCACTGGGCAATTGTCTATGGAGTCTGCAATTAGTGCATGGAGGAAGTATTTCACTTTGCCCATGAATTGCCGAATGGGCATGTGCTTAGCTCTGCCATGTCTCCGGTCGAGTTTATCCTGTCTTCCCACAAATTCCCACAAGAAAACTGACAATGAAAACTCAATGAGAAAATCAGAAGTCACCCCCTACTCTCACAGCTTTTTGCCCTACTCCCAATGATTCTGATTGTCTGTTTAGGGTAAAGAAGTATTTCTGAAACTATGACCCAATGAAGTACAATTTGCCTAGTAATAAATAATTGATGCAATCTAATATTCTTCTCATGACTATCTTGTGATGACACGATGATGCTGCAAGTTTGACACCCCTGCTGTAGTGTCCTGGAATAGAATGCCTTCCTGTTATGGTTTACATCTCACTATATTCCACCAGAACAGCCTAAAATTAAATACAGTATATACTCATAGAAATAAAGTAATTATTATAAATGAAATAAAGATTTAATTGAGATATTTATAATAATTACTTTGAGTTTCAATGAGTATATACTGTATTTAATTTAGTTTGTTTTCATTTAGGCTGTTCTGGTGGAATATAGTGAGATGTAAACCACAACAGGAAGGATTCTATTCCAGGACACTACAGCACAGGAGTGTCAAACTTGCAGCATCATGTTGTCATCACGTGACGACTAATCATGACTTTTTTCCCCTCGTTAAAACCAGGGTGTGCATGGCCAGCCCAGTTCAACACCTGTACCTGCGACAGTGTATGCTTACTCAACAAGTACATTTAATTCTTTAATTCTTGGTTATTTATACCAACAGAATCTCTTTTGTTTCTTTTCCTTCCTTTTCTTCCTTCTTGAAGGTTATCTTATGAAAAATAAGAGACATCATTCTACTTATTAGTATAGTTAGTCAAGCATTTCCATTTTGGATTACAGACTGGCTATGTGGAGTAGAATTTTTCTCAGTGTACTTTGACATGTCTGGCAGTTCATCCAGAAGAATGTAGTTGAACTAAGCATCTCTTATTGTCAGAAACACAATGTACGAAATACTATTTGTTGCAGCTGCTACCGATCATCATCTGTCTAAGTCTACATGGGTCTAGATCTACATGGAGGGAAATAAGCAGTGGGGTGCCACAAAAGTTCTGTCTAGCAGCCCAGTACTCTTCAATATCTTCATTAATGACTTAGATGAGGGGAATAGAAGGGGCACGTACTCAAATTTGCAGATGATACTAAACTGGCAGGAATAGCTAACACCCAAAAAAGATAGGCTCAAGATCCAGATGGATCTTGACAGACTAGAACACTGGGCCATATCTAACAAAACAAAACCCTAAATGAATGTAAAAACTGAAACCATACATGCAACCTTCACATATGCTGGGTAAACAAATCTGGAACTGGAACAATTAGCTAGTAGCCAACAGACTTAACCACTGCCTCGATCTCATCTTCTGCAATAAGTTTAAATTCAATTTATGGAATACAAATTAAAGAACCCTTTTCCAAAACAGTGACCACAACATGATTGACTTTTTGTCTCAACACTATCGTCCACAGCAAAATCATCACAACGACGTGATCCCCAATTATAACTTCAAAAAAAGGTAACTATGATCTTATAGACAATGATCTCTCATACCTTGATTCGCAATTACTATTAACTGGATGCAATACTGTTGAAGACCATTACAACATATTTTTACTTGAAGTCAAAAGAGTCATCAAACTATATGTACCAATAACAACTCCCAAAACCAGAAAAAACAGATTACCCATAACAATAAAGAAGCTGGAGTAAGATTTGTGCAGGAGAGAAGAAAGAGGTGTACAACATAAGAACTGGGACAACTTGGCGCAACAATTAATTAAAAGGTACCCCAGGATGGTATTTTAAGATTTTTTATGAAAGAATAAGAAAGCGGTGGATTTTTAAAGGGAAAGGAAAAAAAAGTGAAAGCTGAGCAGGGCTTCGAACCAAGATTGGAAGAAGCTGGAACAAGATATCCAAACAAATTGAATTAAAATACATTGCACAATTTAAAGCTGGACTTAGGAGTTTACAAAAAGAAGGGGGGAATATTGAAGATTTTATTGGTTTGGAATACCGAGGTTTGGAAAACTCCGAACAATAAAACGGAGGAAAAGGTGAGGACTTTGTATAACGGAGAGTGCCATCTGGTGAACAAAAATTTAAGCTGAAAAAGGGAAAGTTACTATTTCTCTATGAATTGGATTTGATACAATGAAAAGGAAATATTGAAATAATATAACAAGTACCCTAAAAAGTGAAAATTGAATTAGAACAAAAGAAAAAATATGGATTGTTGGACTGATTGGTGATTTTGCTATAAACCCAGTTCTGGAATAGTTGTTATTCCAGAAAGTTTGAAGAAGAAAAAAGAAAAAAATTGGTGACTGGTGGATTTTAATGACTATAAGATATAAGACTGTGTAATGATGATATCTCTGTGGGATCTAAAAATGGAACTTAAAAATTTGAAAGAACTACTACATGCAAGAGGTGAATCACTTGACTCTGAGTTAAAAGCTGTGGAAATGGCGATTGAAGAATATGAAGAAGACACCTCAGAGAAGGAAGAGTTAGTTCAAGAAGAAGCCATCTTAAATAGACAATCAACACAAAGAACACCACAAACAAGAGGAAAAAGAAGGGGGGTTAAAATGGGAGATTTTAAAAAGTAACTAAAATGGGGAATATTTATAAAAATCGGAAAGACAGAAAGAAACAGCAGAAAAGTAAAAGTGGGGAGGAAAAAATAGATATATAAATATAAATCAGAGGGAGAAAAAATTTGGAAAAACAAAAGAGGTAATGAGGAACAGGAACAGGAAAGAAAGAAATATGGGAATTGCAAAATAAAGGAAAAATTTTCTTTACCTAGAATACATCAGGACAATGGTTAAGGAATTAAGAAAGGGGATTCGTCATTGATATGAGGGGTAATAATAATGTACTTTGCAATTATAAATTATAGAATATAGTCTATTGAGAAGAGGGAGGGGCACTGATATCTTTCTAGAAGATGAATGCATTTTCTTATTTTTATTGTTACAAGAAAGGTTAATGTTTATTATATACGTATATTGAAACGATTGAAATGAATTGTGAGAAGGTTTAAATATGAGATTAATATCAGTGACCAAGCAAACTGGATTAATTGTTTCTTTTTTTATTTTTTTATTTTTATTTTTGATATTATGAATAAAATTTTATGGAAGGAAAGGAAGAAAATACATTGCAGAATCTGACTGAAAAGTACAATGTAAAGTAGTTTATTTTTCTAGGGATTGATTATTACTATAACTGAGTAGACAATCAACTAAGTAGATGTTTAATTGGGAATTACAGATGAGGGAATTAAGGCATATTTAAACCACTGAGGTGAAACCCCCAAACTAGTAAAAGGGGAGGGAAAAATTCTGTTTTGTTTTATGTGAAAAACTTGTATTAATCTAGACTTTATGAAAAGAATATGCAATGGAACTGCAAAGAATATGCAATGGAATTGCAAATTTGACAAGATAAAAAAGAATTAAAAGGGAATAAGTATGAAGATATGCAAACTATTAGTGATTTAAATGAGAAAAGAGTACTTTGAAAAAGGCAACACTTAAAAAAAATGTTAAGGCTTAAAAAAATACATTTGAAATAAATTGAAATGAATTGAGAAGATGTTTAGAATGAGAGTAATATTAATGAATAGGATCAACTTGCTTGTTCCTTTTCTTATATAAAAGTTGAGAGGTCAAATGACAAAAGAGTACTTTGGAAAAGACCACGCCTAAAAGAAATGTTAATGTTTAAGAAATATATTTGAAATAAATTGAAATGAATTGAGAAGATGCTTAGAATGAAAGTAATATCACTTAACAGAATTAATGTGTTTGTTTCTTTTCTTATGTAAAAGTTGAAATGGAGAAGTAATAATAGAATTAAGTTGAAAATGGACATGACAGAATGTTGAATGTAAAAATGAATATATAATTACTGTCATATTTGCATGTAAAAGTGGTGAGTCGGAATTATGTTGTACACCGAAAAGAGCTTTTTTTAATGTTGCTTTGGAAAAATTGAATAAAACTTGTTTAAAAAAAACAATAAAAAAGTTTCAATCCAAAAAGAAATCACTTTGGCGGAAGAACAAATCTGGTCACGTTGCCAACTTCAAAAGCCAATACAAAAATTTATGCCACCAGATAAAGACTGAATGCACCAATTATCATATTAAACAAAAGGAAAACCTTCTATGCACCAATTCCACCTTCGCTTTCTACAATTTTGTTAACAACAAACTAAAAGACTCAAGGTGCATCCCACCCCTGAAAGGACCTAATAGTAAAGACTGCAATGACACCACCATTAAAGCCAACCTCTTTAACACATTCTTAAGCTCAGTATTTGTAAACAGCAATGGATCATGCCCAGTATTTCCACAGACAACTACAATGATCTAATACATACATAGAAGACAATTTTGAAAAAGCACTACACAATCTAAAACCATCTCTATCTATTGGACTGGAGCGGAATATGTGTCCTGGCTTCTTAAAAACGCTATCCACTGCCATAGCCAAACCTCTAAGCATAATCTTTGAAAAATCTTTCCAGGACCAGCTCCTTGCCAAACCTATGGTCACAAACCACAGTCATCCCCATCTTCAAAAAAGGAAAGATCCCAGCCAAGTTGAAAATTACAGACCAATGTCTTTATGCTGCATCACCTGCAAAGTCATGGAATCAATTATTAACCAATCCATTATCCTCCACTTAGAGACAAGCAACCTACTCTCTAATAAACAATTTGGTTTGGGAAAAAACTATCCTGTAACCTGCAACTTTTAAACTGCAAAAACATATGGACTACACAACTCGATCAGGGCAAAGCAATAGATCCAATCTACATAGACTTCTGTAAAGCCTTTGATTCAGTGGTACCCGACAAACTTACTCCTAAAACTAAAATCTGCCATGATATCTCTGGCCACCTGCATAATTGGATAGAAGCATTCCTATCAAACAAACAACAAATGGTCAAAATCGGGAACATCCTATCAAATTCTGTACCTGTCAACAGTGGTTTTCTATGCGTTCTCTTCGCGATGATGTAAAGCTATTCAACACCACAGACAATACTGCTACCCTTAAAAAAAACCTCGACTATGTATCAGAATGGTCAAACAAATGGCAACTTCAAATCTCAACAAATAAATGCTCTGTCTTACATATTGGCAAAAAAATCAGAAAATAAAATACAAGCTGAATAGTCAAGACCTTGTTGAGGATCCAAACTCTGTCAAGGACCTTGGAATACTCATCTCTAATGATCTAAGTTCTAGAGCCCACTGTAACTACATAGCCAAAAAGGCATTAAGAGTTGTTAACCTAATCCTATGTAGCTTTTTCTCTAGTAATATCACACTACTAACTAGAGCATACAAAACATTTGCTAGACCAATATTTGAATACAGCTCATCAGTCTGGAACCCACATTACGTATCTGATATTAACACAGAAAGTCCAGAAATATTTCACAAGAAGAGTTCTCCTCTCCTCTACTCATTTGCTTATGCTACCAGACTTGAAATTCTAGACCTAGAAAACCTAGAACTACGCCACCTTCGGTCTGATCTAAGTTTAGTACATAAAATTATATATTGCAATGTTCTACCTGTCAATGAATACTTCAGCTTCAACCATAACAATACAAGAGCACACAATAGATACAAACTCAAGGTAAACCGCACCAAACTTGATTTCAGAAAATATGATTTCAGTAACAGAGTGGTCAATGTCTGGAATACTCTACCTGACTCTGTGGTTTCTTCTCCAAACCCCAAAAACTTTAGCCTTAGACTGTCTACTCTTGACCTCACTCCTTTCCTAAGAGGTCTGTAGGGGGCATGCATAAGTGCAGCAAGGTGCCTACTGTCCCTGTCCTATTGTTTCTTTTTATTTTTCTTATATGTATCCATTTCATGTATTCATAACTATGTATATACTTATACCTATTATCTTGTAAGTGATTGACAAATCAAATAAATAAATAAATAATAAAATGAAATTCAAGGTAGAGAAAAGTAAAGTCCTACATTTAGGCAAGAAAAGCCAAACATACACATATAGACTCAGTGAAACCAAGCTCAATAGCAGTAACTGTGAGAAGGATCTTGGAGTCTTGAGGGACAACCAGCTAAATATGAGCCAGCAGTGTGCAGCAACAGCCAAAAAAGCTAATGCAATACTAAGTTGCATTAACAGAGGGATACAATTGAGATCAAGTGAGATACTAATACCACTCTATAAAGCTTTAGTAAGACCACACCTAGAGTACTGCATCCAGTTTTGGTCACCACACTATAAAAAAGATGTTGAGACTCTAGAAAAAGTACAGAAAAGAGCAACCAGAATGATTTGGGGACTGGAGACTAAAACATATGAAGAATGATTACAGGAACCAGGCATGTAAAGAAAAGGACCAGGGGAGACATGATAGCAGTCTTCCAATACAGAGAGGAGGGGAGTCAAGCAATTTCTAAAGCGCCTGTAGGCCAGACAAGGAATAATGGATGGAAACTGAACAAGGAGAGATTTAACCTGGAAATAAGGAGAGACTTTCTGACAGTGAGAACAATCAACCAATGGAACAGCTTGTCCTCGGAGGTTGTGGGAGCATCATCATTTGAGACTTTCAAGAAGAGATTGGACCGCCATTTGTCAGATATGGAGTCTCTCACTTAGGCGGAGGGTTGGACTAGATGACCTAAAAGGTCCCTTCCAACTCTGATTATCTGTTATCTGTATGACTTTCTTGACTTTTTAATGTACCAGGAAGCTTCTAATATTTTAATACTTGTGTCAGGCATTCCTCATATGAAGATTCTAGTGCAGAAGTGATATTCATCAGGTTCTGACCAGTTCTCGAGAACGAGTAGTGGAAATTTTGAGTAGTTATCACGTATTTGAATCCCACCACTGCCGTCATGTAATAATAAGTGTAACAAGACAGTGGTGGGATTCAAAAGATTTTACTACCAGTTCTGTGGGCATGGCTTGGTGAGCGTGGCAGGGGAAGGATACTGTAAAATCTCTAGTTAGAGGTGGTATTTGCTGGTTCTCTGAACTACTCAAAATTTCCACTACCAGCTCTCCAGAACTGGTCAGAACCTGTTGAATATCACCTCTGGTGCAAGATTTATGTAAAAATCCTGAGAAATCAGCTTAGCTATATTGGAAATGCTGAGTTTTCTTTTGAAGGCTCCTAAAGTTTTTCAAAGTTCTTAGCAGGCTGAAAGTAAATGTAATCATGATGAAAACAGCTCCCGTTTTCCCATGCAGCATTTTGGAAAACAAACAACTGCCAAGAACAACTGAGTTAATAATTTTATTTTTTATTATTATTTAACAGCAGCATCTTTAGGCAGAATCTAACAAACAAGATAGAGATCATGGTAAACCATTGTATTCTGTATGTTCATATAAGTTGACACACATATGTTTCATTATTGCTGCTGCAATTGCCATCTTGTCCATTTTCAGACACACAGATACACACAATGCAGATACTATCCTGACTTGCTTTTTTCAAAAAATTTATTAATAATTAAAAACAAAGAGAATAAAAATCAATACAAACTACCAAGAAGGAGGGAGGAGGGCAGAAAGAAAGAAGAAAGGAAAAAGAAGAGAAAAAGAAGTAACTTCCCTCTTTCATTCAAGCAGGTTAAAACTATTTTAATAGTTTATTATAATTTCTAAACAAAATAAAATCTCCCTTCCATAGCTCATCTCTTAGAAAAGGTAAAGAAGATCCAAATAATTTACCAATCAATCTAATCAATTAATCAAACCCCAGTAAGGGCAATCAGGTTACTTCTTCTTTAACCCTACTCAAACAAGCCAATCTTATCTTACTTTCCCTGTTTTTTTTAAAACACATTCTTTGATCCTTCCAAAAAGTTTCAGGGGTAGTTTGCTAGTCATCTATATTTCAAAGCAAAAATCCTTTAGAACTTTAATGGTTTCTTTGTACTGATAGCTAAAATTTATTACAATTTCTCATATTTGCAAAAATAACTTTCAAATTTTAGCAGAGCTCTTTTTATTCTCCAGAAGAAAAAATATCATCCAGATGATTTCCTGGTTTCATATCTGCTCATCTCCTTAGGGGATGAGATATTCATCATACCTATTTGTACTACATTTAAAATCCTCTTCAAATTAATTTCATGGACATCCATTGCCATTCGTTCTTGTTTTACAACCTCATTAGAACATCCTCTTTCAATTTTATCAAGCATTTGATAAATAGTTGAAAGATCCCAAAATTAACTTTTTCAAAAGGCCAATTGGAGCTTTTTGAAAACTTTTGGGACATCTGTGACCTGGATAACTGACAACCTGCATAGACATGGTTGAAAGATATTCAGAAATTTTCACTAAGTATTTCTGTTCCATTTCCTTTATCTTCTTGCTATAGTATCCAATCTTTAAGATTTCCTTATCATAAAAGAAAATAAAAACAATCTCCATTTTCCCATGATAAAATATTTTCTAAATAATTCAGATCTGTAATTCCAAATTCTTTTGATCCTTTAATCTGTTATTAATTTTTCCATATTTATATTAAGTATTTTTGCCACATAGTCCAAAAAAGTATTAAGTTTTTCCATATTTATATTAAGTATTTTTGCCACATAGTCCCAAAAAGTCTTGTAAAACTTTCTAAATCAAATTTACACCATCATTGTTCAAGAGGTGAAAACTCACCAGATGAAAACAGCAAAACATGCCTGTCCAAAATGTCTCTCCAATATCCAAAAGAAAAAAAATCTAATTCTTTCATGTTTTCTCAGATTAAGCTCATGTGTTACTGAAGATTTCTCCAAAGTCATCCACATGCTCCTCTATATACAATTATAAGTAACAGTTTGCCAAAAGAATAACATGGGGGGAACATTATCAACTGAAATTTATGTAACAGAATAATGTCTCAACCTGCCTGCCTGCCTGCTGACTATCCATACATCCATTATCTATCTATCTATCTATCTATCTATCTATCTATCTATCTATCTATCTATCTATCTATCTATCTATCTTGTCAATTTCTTGCACAAGGATGCATGCAAATAGACTCTGTTGGCTTATTCACACAAGCAGTCTAATCATCTGTTTGGAGCAATAGCCCTGAAAAGACAGATATGTGAAACCAGGTATCTATTCTTTCTCTCTGCTTTAATCAGCATCAGTGGAAGGAAGTTGAAAAATGCTTCCACCACCTGTGAGCAACTACACCATTTCTTCCTATTGTTTTCCCCCTTCCTCCCAAGTTAAAAACAGACAGAACAGTAAAAGTCTCTCCTGTGAGTTGCCAAGGTGCTCCCAGACCATTGTGCACAATCATTGTCAGGTTAAATTAGAGAGTACAGACTCAATGAGTGTAAAAAAAATCAATACTTGATGGAAGATTGCTCCCTGGAAAATCTGTTTTGATTCCAGGATTAATTCACAAGCAAAAGCTTTTGCAAAATGACATGCCATTAGTCAGAAAATGAACACATTCTACTCTTGAAATTGGATGGAAATATGTCAGGTGATTGACCCATTCATTCTTTTGCTCCCTGGATAGAAAAAGTAGGTATGGTAACCAAAAATTAGGCTTGTGCACTCAGTCCATTTCCCAAGCAGTAATTAATATATATTAAAAATAACTGCAATGTAAAGTGCAAGTATTCTCTAGACCATTGTCATGAAACAACTGAAGATGCATTCAGTCAAGATAAATGCATTTGTTTGGAAGGCCTGACTCTCTTGTGTTTTCTGAATCTCAGAAAAAAAACATACAGAAAAATCTTAAAACCAAAGAGGGAGGCATTTGCAGAGGAAGGAAGAAAAATAAAAGAGGGTTTGCAATATTAATGATATAAAGTAATGCCATATCTGCTGGCCTATGCCTTGGCTTACAAATTTGTGAGTGTGAATGTGCATGTATATCCTTCCCAAATGCTTTTAAGAGGAAAACAAGTATTACAGCTTTTCTGAATGATGGCACAATTGTTGCAGGATTTTAAGGACAGATCCATCAACACAAATGATGTATGTACTGGATTTGTTTTCATCCGAACTGTCTTTGCACCCATGTTTTTCAAGTAAGGTGCTGATATCTTTGGACAAATGTGGATATTTTTATTTCTATCTTTAGGATCTCTCCACCATAGTGTGTAGCTAGCTCATAAGTTGTTGATCTTTTTTCTCCAATTTTACAAAAAAGGACAGGGTCAAAGAATTTATCCACGGCGTGATGTCTCTAGTCAATATTTCTCTGTTTGTTCTGTCAATGCCATGAAAATACTGTTTTATAACTTAGAAGCAACCATGTCATTTTCTTTCCAGTAGCAAATTAGGCACTTACTAAATAATTGAAAAAAATACTTAATTGTAGGGATATCTTGAAGAATGTGCTATTATTAGCTGGTGGTTTTATTTTTTAAAAAAATGCTTGGATCTTTCCTTTTCCTTTTTTTTTTTTTTTTTTTGATCAAGCAGGACACAGGACATTTCATACCCAGAATTCTTATTTTAAATAACTTTTCCCCATTTTAATACAAAATGTATTATTCTGGTAATATTTTTGCTTGCTCACTATAATAGCTAAATTATTTAACCCTAGGTTTTAAAAATATGTAAAATGAAAAATTGTAACATAATAGTTATATCTATTAAATTGTCTATTTAGATGAGAAAGCATGAATTGGGCTCTCACATGCTCCAGAAATGTGAGATATATCTAAATACTAATTATTTCTCCACAGCTCATAAAATGTAACTCACTTTTCTGAACTTTTTATATGACTCTAATCACATTATTCTCATTACCTGATACCTTACTTCATTCGTAATGAAAAATAACAATCAGAAAGACAGCAAAATGATCATGGAAAGTTAAGTAAATATATTTCTTACACTGTCCAAAGTTTTATTCAATTTTCACCCTTATTTTCAGCTGTTCCCTGTCCCCCATTCCATAGAAGAAACTTTGCTGCCTTAAATGTTATATTCAGTATAAAAATATTTGACTTCATTTTGGATAATTATGGATAATCCCAGTCTTGGGATTTGTGGGTTTGATGATATTAGTGTAAGCAAATTAAATTTTCTTTTACCTTTCATTTTGACAGTGGCATTAGCTGGGGTTATGTTTATGTAAATTCAGTGGGAATATAATTACTAATGTTTCAGGATTTTTTAGATTTTCTATTCCTGTTCAGTAATATAATTATACCTATAGAGGTTGGCTAGACCAGATGGGAGAGACATATGTATTCTTTCAAAAATGTTTGAATAACATATAGGCATAAAATGCACATCTAGTAGAAATCATCCACCCATGTGACATTTTTACAGCAGGTCTATTTTACTTTGGCTCTCTACCTGCTTTTTGGCTAGAGCCGGTATCAGCTGTTTGAGGAGAAATGGGATCAGAAAAGAGATATAAAGATGCTTTTCTGACCTAATTTTAAAATATTTCTAAAAGGACATCAAATTAGGATGGGTGAAATATTTGTGCTCACATTCTTTTTATAGTAGAGCAGGAATTGTTTTTTTTCTTGTGAATACCTCTGGAGTTCTAGGAAACCAATGTTTGCAAGAACAGTCCAAGAACAGTCCAAGAACAGATTCCTTAGAAATACTTGCAGATAAACAGAATTCTGGTCTTCCTGCTAAAAAATGTTAAGGAACGGTACATTCAGAAGTAGGACAGACATATAAAAGCCCAGTTTAACAAATCTGAATGACCAATAGAGAAAGCATCTGGAATGATCAAAAGGCACTTGATATTTTGTTAAAAGAGGCTCTTTAGTGATTCAGTAAAAGTGTAACTGCAGACACATAAAAGATCAAAACATAGATAAGGAAAAATGACTCAAAAGGAAGAGAGGAATTTAAGGGCAGGAAAGAAGAATTTTTTTAAAATGCCAAAAGAGCACAATTATTTTGGGAAATTATTTAATTCATAACTCCATATATTTTATTTATTTATTCATTTATTTTATATTGTCGCCTATTCACCCACGTCAACTCGAGGCAGCTTACACAATGTAAAACCACATTTAAAATAAAAAACAATAAAAACTAACAAAAAGAATCAAATAAATTAGTAAAGTACAATAGAACAAAATTTGGAAAAAAAATTTTAAAAAAACAACTCCCATCCCCCATCCCAATGACAGCAGATCACACTAGGCATTTGATGGGCTCCATCCCTCTCTGGGTTCCCCAGGCCTGCTGGCAAAACCAGGTCTTCAGTGCCTTTCAAAAGAGTGCTAGAATGGGGGCCATTCTAATATCTGGGGGAATGATATTCCAGAGAGAGGAAGCCACCATGGAGAAGGCCCTTCTTCTGGGTCCCACCAGGTGTATCTACCTCAGGGGTGGGACCGCAACATTCCCTGCCTCCTCGCTCTAATGGGTTGGGTAGATGTGACCGACCAGAGACGTTCCCTCAGATAACCCAGACATAAGCCATGAAGAGCTTTAAAGTGGCAACCAGCATCTTGAATTGCACCTGGAAGCAAATCAGCAACCAATGCAGCTCTTACAGGAGAGGTGACACATGTGCACACTGGGGTCTGTACAAAACTATGTGGGCTGCTGCATTTTGCACCAACTGGAGCTTCCAGATATTCTTCAAGGGCAGCCCCATGCAGAGCGCGTGGCAACAATTAAGACGGGAAGTGACCAGGGCATGAGTGACTGAGTAGGGACCGCTGGTTCAGGAAAGGGCATAACTGGTGCAAAACCTGCAGTTGCACAAAGGCCCTCCTGATCACAACCACCACCTGCTCTTTGAGCAGGAGTCATGAGTCCAGGAAAACCCCTAGATTACACATAGGGTTTGTATGGGGTAGTGCCATCCCATCCAAGACTAAAGGTGGTAATTCTCCCTGAGCCAATGAACCCCAAACCCAGAGCCACTCGGTCTTGCAAGGGTTTAGTTTCAACCCGTTGGTCCCCAACTAGTCCCTAACAGCCTCCAGGCACTGCAAGAGGGAGGACACAGCAACACTTAACTCACTATGGGCTGAGACATACAGCTGAATATAAATGTTGAACATGAGCAGAGAGAGTACCGAGCCCTGTGGAACTCCATAAAGCAGTAGGTGAGGGCTGGATCTCTCCCCTCCTATCAACACTGACTGAGAACGGCTGCAGAGGAAGAAAGTGAACCAAGACAGCACAATGTCTTCCATTCCCATCCCCCAAAGCCACCCCAGGAGAATCCCATGGTCAACGGTATCAAAAGCCTCTGAGAGGTCAAGTAGAGCAAGGATGGATGCACTACCCCCATCTTGCTCCCATAAAAGTGAGACCAATGCCGTTTCTGTCCCAAATCCAGGCCTGAATCCTGACTGATAGAGTCAAGATAATCCATTTCATCCAGAAACCTCTGGAGCTGCTGCGCAACCATCT
>NC_142008.1:68507779-68585279 GCF_049901715.1 Pseudonaja textilis
ACGGGGTTAATAATTTTGGAGATGGAGAATGGGCCAATGAATTTTGGCCCTAGTTTCTTAAGAGGGTTGTAATGATTTTAAGAATTTTGTGGACAAATATACACAGTCTCCAATCTTGAAAGGTTTAGGATTGCAGTGTTTTTTGTCCGCTTTAACTTTAAAAGCTGCTCTAGCTTCCTGTAACACAAAGCTTACCACTGGCCACATGGCTTGCAAGTTATTTATCCACTCCTTAAGGGAGGGGATTTCAGGTTCTTTGGTTGGTAGTTCCAGCATGGGGTTGAATTCTTGGCCCGTGGCTACCTGGAATGGGGTGAACCCCGTGCTGCTATTGACTGAGTTATTGTATGCTACTTCTGCAAAAGGAAGGTCAGTCCAATTGTCCTGTTGATAATTAATAAAACATCTTAAATATTATTCTAATACACTGTTCAAATGTTCAGTACCCGTTTGCCTGGGGGTGGTTTGATGACGATAACCCCTGGGTGGACCCTAATAGGTTTAAAAATGCCCACCAAAATTTGGATGTGAACTGAACCCCCCTATCTGAGATAATCCATTCGGGAGCTCCATGAAGGCGATAAATGTGTATTAGAAACATCTTTGCCAATGCCTTGGCAGTTGGGATCTTTTGGCATGGAATAAAGTGAACCT
Source organism: Pseudonaja textilis (assembly GCF_049901715.1). Lineage (NCBI taxonomy): Eukaryota > Metazoa > Chordata > Lepidosauria > Squamata > Elapidae > Pseudonaja > Pseudonaja textilis. Next base: position 68,508,434 of record NC_142008.1, read on the forward strand.
GTTTGGAAAAAAGATTAGTTACAACCCAAATGACAGTATTTACAGCACTTTCGGGAAGCTCCACTATAAAGTCCACAGAAATCTCTTTCCAGGGTGCAGAAGGGTCTGCTACTGTCCGTAAAAGTCCAGGAGATTTTCCTTGTCTTCTCTTTGCAGCAGCACAGGTGGGGCAGCTCGCAATATAGTTTTCAATGTCCTTTTTGAGAGACGGCCACCAAAATTGTCTTTTGATGAGGTGCAGGGTTTTTACAAATCCAAAGTGTCCCGCTATTTTGGAGTCATGACAGTGTTTCATGAAGTCCATTCTCTGGTTTGCAGGGACTTAAAGTTTGTTTTCTACCCAGGTCAGTCCATCTTTGATTAAACAAGTGTTTTTGTTAGCCTGGAGCCAGTCATACTTAAGTAGTGCCTCCTTAAATATTGACGTCATTGTGTCTTCAGTCAGTGATGATTTTCTTTTCTCTTGTGCCCGGGTGATTTCTTTGGCTGCTAGTTGGGTCAGTTGGATCATTGGTTTTATAACCTCAATCTTTTTGCTGTTGTATTGGGGTTTTCTGGACAGTGCATCTGCTAAGAAGTTTTTTCTCCCAGGAAAATATTTAGAGTGAAATTAAACTGTTCAAAATATTGAGCCCACCTTGCTTGTTTTTCGGGGAGTTTCTGTGGATTTCTCTTTTTGTGATCAGTCCATACTTCAAAGGGGATTCGGTTTCCTTCCAGGAAATGTCTCCATGTGAGCATTGCCCACCGAACAGCATATGCCTCTTTCTGCCATATGGTCCATCTTTGCTCGGTTTCCGTCAGTTTCTTGGATGTATAAGCACAAGGTTGTAATTGTCCATTTCCATTCTTTTGGAGGAGGACTGCTCCAACTGCAACATCACTAGCATCTGCTTGGATGACAAAAGGTTGTTCAGAATCAGGGTGCTTAAGGACTGGTTCTGCTGAGAATAGACATTTGAGTTTTTCGAATGATGCTTGGCATTCCATTGTCCAGATAAGGGGTTGCCTAGGTTTGGGTTTCTCCCCCCCGCACCCTTCATTTTTAGAAATTTTGTGATAGGGAGGCCGATGTTTGCAAAAGCTGGAATGAACTGGCGATAAAAGTTCACAAACCCCAGGAAGCTTTGCAGTTGCTTGCGTGTATGAGGTGAGTCCCAGTCCATGATTGCTTTTGCTTTCTGTAGGTCCATCTCTATTCCCTCATGGGATATTCTATACCTCAAGTAGTCAATTTTTTCTTGATGGAATTCGCATTTAGAGAGTTTTGCATATAGTTTAGCACCTAAGAGTTTTCTGAGGACTGCACAGAGTAGCTTCATGTGTTCTTCCATCATTTCCATGTACATTAAAATATCATCAAGATACACGAGAACCCCTTTATATAAAAATTCATGAAGGGTTTCATTGATCAATTGTATAAGCATGGCAGGTGTTCCTTGAAGTCCACAGGGGAGCACTTTAAATTGGTAGCATCCCAATGGTATGTTAAAAGCTGTCTTCCACTCATCCCCTTCCTTTATTCTTATGCAGTAATATGCCTCTCATAAGTCTAACTTTGAAAAAAAAAAATCTTTTCGAGAAGTGGCATAGCATGTCCTTCATGAGGGGGAGTGGATACATATTCTCTATACAAATTGGGTTTAATTTTTTGTAATTAACACACAAGCATACGGAGCCATCCTTCTGTTCATGGAATAACACTGGGGCAGCTATTTTTGGTTGGGTGGGTTCGATGAAACCCCTTTTTAAATTTTTATCGATAAATGCTCTGAGTTCTTTTAGTTCTCTGGGAAACATGCAGTACATTTGTGGTTTTGGGAGTTTAGCCCCTGGTAGGATTTCAATAGAGCAGTCTGTGGTGCGATGGGTGGGAGTTCATCAGAAGCTTCCTCACTAAATACTTGGGCCAGATCCTGGTACTCATTGGGGATGTTAATGGGTTCAGCCGACTGTCCAGTCGTGGCTGACTCTCTGTTCTCTGTTCCTTTCTTTATCCTTTCCTCTGAGCTATTTGCAAATACTATATCTCTCTGGAATTGTATGGATCCTCTCCTCCAATTTATTTTTGGATTCCATTTCTGCAGCCATGTGAGACCTAGAACTAGTGGCTCTTCCATTCCTGGGGCTACAATGAATGTGAGCATCTCACTATGGTTCCCTTGTCTTATTTTCAATGGTTCTGTGGTAAACCTAGCTGGCTCCCCCCACACTCTGCTATAGTTCCATCTAATTGGCAGAAAGCGATAGGATTTTCCATTTCTTTCAGTTGGATCCCCAATTTCTCTGCAAGGGAGGGATTTATTAGGCATCGGTTGCATCATGAATCCAGCAATGCTGCAACTTCCTTCCCCTTCCCTCGACTGGGGATAAACAGTCTTAGGGGTAGAGTGATTGGTTCAATTGGGTTGCTTACCAGCGGGTCGTCTTCTGCATCACTTTTAGACTGGCTCAGGTTCCCTCGGAGCATTGGGGGTTCTTCCTCTGGGTTGTGGGGGATCAGAATCCCACAGCTACTCAGCCTCTCAGGCTAGTCTCCTTTCCTCAAGGGCTGGATGTTCCAGGTTTCCTTCCTGATGGGCGGTCTAGCTTTCTGGCAGGGGTTTCCGAATGGCATTCTGCTGCACGATATCCCTCCTTTCCACACTTAAAGCAACCAGATGTTCTTGGAGTCATGGTGGTTTGGGGTTTGAAAACTTCCCGTTTCCCCTGGGATGGGGATCTTTTCCAAAACTTACCACTGCAGTACCGGTTACGAGTCATGTCTATCTCCGCCTCCTCTGCCATCATGTACCATTCATGCAGGATGTTTGGGGCCCCACGGGCAAGGCAGGCAGTGTATAAGTTGTCATTTAGTCCATCTTTGAACCAACAGACTAGGATATTCTCTGGCCAGTCGACTCGGCCAGCCAGGTCACGAAATTCCTCGGTGTATTCAGCTACCAGGCAACGGCCTTGCTTTACGACTCTGATGTGGTCTCAAGCTTTTCTATTGGTGAGAGGGTCTTCAAAATGGTGGCATAGGGCCGTCATGAAGCAGTTGAAGTTCCTTAATTCTGAGGTATTGACATTGTAGAGCGTCACCATCAATCTGGCTGCTGCCCCTTCAAGAGCCAGGGTAACGACTCATACTCAGGATCCCTGGGTTGGGAAATTCTGCCCATATTCTTGCATTTAGTGAGGACTTGTGCCAGGAAAAATCCCAGTTTCTGGGGTCCCCATCGAATTTTACTTCCAGGGATGGGACTTTCCTCTGCAGTTGTGTGTCTCTGGGTCGGCCAGTGTTAATTCCCTGTTCTGGGGCATTTAGGGGCCGGGTACCTGGTATGGCTGCTGGTTCTTCAGCTTGTCCCACTGCCTGATTATTCTCAGCTGAATCCGGGGTAGCGGCTCAGGTTCTCTCATTTTCTGGTTCCCTTGCTCTCCTGCGTTGGTGTCCTGGTGCATCCCTCACCTCGAGGCTCTCCAGGGCTTCCCTCACAAGGTGATTTATGTACCTTCTCAGGAGGTTGTCAGCCGGTGGCTCCTTGTTCCCTTCTTCCTGATCCGATATGGCCTCCAGCTCCAATTTCTACCCGGGTTTACAATTACCCCGGGTGAGGGTTACACCCCTGGTTCTTCCATCCCAGCTGTCTCTCTTTCCTATGCCTATAGACCACCGGGGCTTGCTATCTTCGATGGGGTGCACCGAGTCAGCATCTGGTTGGGTATCCATCAATGTTTCTCCCAAGCATTCAGCTTCACCTTGGTCCTTGCTGTACTCAATCATTTTCCTTTTTTGCAGGGTCCCCTCAGTAGAGTGAAGGTTTTTTTTTTTTTAATTTCCTCTCCAGGCTGACCTCCTATTGCAGACGTTGCTTTATGTCAGGCTACAGAACTTTTCCCATTAAATCAATTAGAATGACCTTCTGAAAACGTAGCAAAATGTATCAAAAGGAATCCTTTATTGAGATGAGACATTCATGTAAGGGTCAAAAGCAGTGTCTAAGGTCTCTCAGGCATGCAGAGATAGATAAGGGAGTTTAAAACCCCTCCCCTTATCCTGATGTGTATTTAGTAAAACAAAGAGCCAACATGTTAATTCCCCCAACCTCCTTTTTAGAACGATCTTTTTCAGAGTTACCTAGGGCATACCTAATTCCCCCCACCCCCTTTTTAGAACAATCTTTTTCAGAGTTTCCCAGCACACATCTCACTGTGGAATTTTTATGGTCTCTTCATCTCCTGGCTGTCTCTCTGAGAGGTGATAGGTTCCAGCCATCTTGGTTTCATCTCTCCATTGTATCATATGTAGGTTATACAAATTCGATATAAGATTAAATATATTCAGGTTACATCAAGAAGGATATCTTTATCAGTCTCCCCCCCCCCCCCATTTTCTTCTTCCATTAAAGAAATGACAGATACATGGATCTGACATTTATCCTTATTTCAGGACATAATTTTTATTAGTTTTTATTCATAATGATTTTCCATACTATAACTTTCAAACTGACTTATAACAAAACAACCAATTTATAGTTAGAAAATTAGGTAGGAATGATATTGGTGAACAACAACAGTAGCCTAAAATGTATCATCATAGAAAATATTTTATTATGGTATAATCAACACAACACACATTAGATCATTGATCTTATTGGAAACAATTTATAATAAATTGTCTATTATTCATTATTCTAATAAATTTACAATAAAATGTTAAATCATTAAAAAAATCAAGAAAATGCCCCAAACAATTGCTTGTTCTCTTTTATTACAACATAAGTTCCAATCAGAATGATATATGAGAAACAGGGTGGCTCCAGGGTTGGCCTGCTTCTTTATGTTTTGGTATTAATTGGCCTTGAGCTTGTAGGTAGCTTGGAAATTGCCATCTTCAATTTTCCATATAGCCTGGAGTTTAATAGTGCTCTCAGGTATTTTCCTAGAATTAGTTCCCTAGCATGCTATTTCTCAACCTTGGCAACAGTAAGATGTATAAATGTCAATTCCCAGAATTCCCTAGCCAACGTTTTTATTTGGGGCGGGGGGTATAGACATTGAACAAATCCAATCATTTGGTCGTTTTATGATCCAATATATTATGTGAAGGCAAAAAAAAAAAAAGATTAATGATAATAAAACTTTTTTTAAAAAGAAAAAGATAAAATAAATAGCAGAGGTGATAATGGACACCCTTATCTCACTCCTTTCGCAATTCCAAAATCGTCTCAGTGGGCTCCATTTATCAATACACTTGCTTTTTGGCTTGAATATATTTCTTGTAATGTTTTTTTCTATATTACAACCGAAATTCAATTTCTTTATTTGGTGCAGCATAAATTGCCAATTAAGATTATCGACAGTTCTGCTTTGCAGCGCTTCGGGGCAGGCAGGAATCCGCAATCGTGCACGGTTTATCCCTGTGCTCGCCGCTGGAGTGCCCTGAGCCACCCGGCTTCGGGGCTAAGCTACCCCGTAGAAGGTGGTGAAGTCAGGGAAGATCTGGCAGGGTCAAAAGAAATCACACCTCTTTTCCCTAGCTGGCCAAACCCCCTTTTCCTTTTTTTTTTTGAAAACAGTTTTATTGATTTTAACAACAAACAAAAACACATAAAACATATAAACATCATCCTTTCCTTCATGAGTTTACAGGCAGTGTATCGGTTTATCACTTTTTTTGTGCATCCATTTCATAGTCTCCATTGTAGTTATATTGCATAATAGCTCATATTATCAATCAACAATTATATAGCCTGATATCATTATTAAAGAATCATTTGACAATAATTTTATTAATTCATACTTTAGCAAGATAACTATAGTTTACTTAATTTATTTTATAGCAAATCATCAAGTCATAGCAAGTCTATCTTAATAAAATTTTATAAAGATAATATCATAGAAAAAAAGAAAATATGTATTCATTGTTTCCTAAGGTTCTAAATATTCTATTATTATATTTTACTATCTAACCATTGATAGAAAAGGTCCCAAACTTCATAGAATTGTTTATCTTCTTGTTCCCTAATTTCAAATGTCAATCTACTCATTTCAGCACATTCCAATATTTTCTTAATAATTTCTTCCTCTGATGGTATTTTCTCACTCTTCCAATTTTTAGCAAATACAATCCTAGCCGCTGTTAATACATTTGCAATCAAATATTTCAAATTTTTATTTTATGTATCAGGTAAGATTCCCAATAAAAAAATCTCTGGTTTTAAATCTATATGTTTCTTTGTCATTTTTTCCAACCATATGCGAATTTTAGTCCAATATTTTCTAGCGTCCTCACAAGTCCACCACATATGGTAATATGAGCCAGGTATCTGATGACATTTCCAACACTTTTCAGATTTATTCTTGAACATTCTTGCTATTCTTGTTGGGGGAAAATGCCACCTGTAAAACATCTTATACAAATTTTCTTAATATGCTGTTGACGTTGTCATTTTATAATTTTGAGACCACAATTTTTGTCATTTCTCTAAGTCAATCCCATATCCAAAATTCTTCCCCCAAGCAATCATTGTTTCTTTAACTTGTTCTTCCTCTAATTTAATTTCCAGTAAATAACCATATAGTTTTTTAATCACTTTTTCATCAATACCTGTCAAAATCTTATCTAAATCAGTCAATTTATCATAAAATCCCTCTGTTTTAGAATCTTTAACATACCTTGAGTGTATCTGCGCATATGAAACCAATTCATCTTTATACCTTGTTCTTCTAAGTTTTGCATCGTTTTAAGTTCACTCTTTTCATCCAATATTTCCCCATATCTAACTGTTTGTTCCTTCTTGTATATTATAGGATAAGAAAAGGCTTCAATAGTTGATAGCCAGACTGGGATTTTCAAATAACATTTTCTCTTAATTTTCTCCCAGTTCAACCATAAAGACTCCCTTATATAATGCCTTCTAAAATAGCCCTGCGATTTAGTTCCCTTGTACCACAAAAAAGCGTGCCAGCCCAGTAATAGATCATGTCCTTCTAGTGCCAACAATCTACTCTTTCTTAATGTTATCCATTCTTTAGCCCACATCAAATTTGCAGCTTGATAATACAACTCCCAATTAGGAAGGCCAAATCCTCCTCTAATTCTAGCATCTTGTAGAAGTTTTAATTTTATTCTCGCTTTCTTACCTTGCCATATATACTTCAACACAATTTTAATTAAATCTTCAAAATAATCTTTGCCAAGCCTAATTGGTATTGTTTGAACCAAATATAAAATTCTGGGTAAAATATTCATCTTGATTGTTGAAATTCTGCCTATCAATGACAGTTGTAGGTTTTCCCATTTCTTCAAATCAAGTGCTATCTGCTGTTTGAGTTTAATATAAATATTCTCTTTCAATGTAGTACATCTTGACATCAAATATATCCCCAAATACTTAACTTTATTCATAACTTGAATTTTCAATAGGTCTGCCAGCTCTTCTCTTTGTCTTAATAACATGTTCTTTGTCAGAATCTTTGTTTTATCTTTATTTATTTTCAAACCAGCCATCTCACCGTATGTCTCTATCTTTTCCAATAATTTTAAAGCTGTCTCTAGAGGGTCTTCCAGAATGAAAACCAAATCATCCGCAAAGGCTTGTAGTTTAAATTCCTCCTTTTTGACTTTCATTCCTTTTATATTTTGGTCCTCTCTATTATTTCTATTCAACACTTCCAAAGTCAATACAAATAACAAAGGTGATAATGGGCATCCTTGTCTGGTGCCTTTTTTTATGTTAATAGAGTCTGTAAATTCTCCCTCTAACATTACTTTTGCCGTTTGCTTATGATATATGGCTTCTATTGCTTGAATAAATTTTCTGGCAAAACCCATCTGTTCCAATAATAATAACATAAATCTCTAATTCACATTATCAAATGCCTTTTGGGTATCTAAAAATATCAAAGCCATTTGCTTTTCGGGATGTGCCTCATAATATTCCATCTTGGAATAAGTTGCAGCTTTCTCTACTGGGCAGGATTGCCACAATCAAAATGAACATCTTACCAAAACTCCTTTACTTATTCCAGACAATCCCAATAAAAATTACCAAAAATTTTTTTGATGATATAAATAAGGTAACTCTTAAATTTATTTGGCAAGGGAAAAAAGCTAGAATCAGTATTAAGGCCTTACAAGATGCAAAAAGTAGAGGTGGGCTAGCGCTTCCAAACTGGGAATTATATTATTGGGCAGCCAACTTATTATGGTTAAAAGACTGGGTCAATTTACGGAACAAAAGAACTCTAGTCTTGGAAGGGCACGACCTTCAGAGAGGATGGCCACGCATTTCTATGGGATGTGGGGAAACTAAACAGGCGTACTTTCATAGACATCTTATTAGAGATTCACTATTAACTAATTGGAAAAAATATGTAAAAACATTATTTAAAAATTCCGATTTGGCTTTCAACAATGGAGGCAATGGTTCATCCCAACAATTTGGATATAACAAAAACGACTAAATATAAAGATTTATTAGACCCTTTAGGGAAATTAAGAACTCGACAGGACTTACAGGAACAGGGATTTAAAATTGATCAGTGGTTATATATACAAACCATAGTAGATACAAACAAGATATCAAAGAGTTTGGAATCTATAGCAAATTACAACACTTAGATAAAATCTTATTAGGATCAAATAAAAAGAATATCTCTAAATTTTATAAATATTTATTGGAGGTAGAATTAGAGCAAGAGATAGTGAAAGGGAACATGATAATGTGGAGTAGGAATATTGGAAGAAGCATTACATTAACAGAATGGGAAAAGATCTGGAATAGAATCATTAAGATTACGAAATCTGCGGCGTACAAAGAAAATATGTATAAAATGTTATATAGATGGCACTTATCCTTCGAGGTTAGCGAAAATGAACCCAAACTCCTAGTCCAAAATGTTGGAAATGTAAAAACATAGAGGGAACCTACTTTCATATGTGGTGGACCTGTAAAGAAGCCCAGAAATACTGGCAAAAATTAGAAAATGGCTGGAGGAGATAACCAAAGAACAAATCGAATACAAACCAGAGTTCTTCCTACTAGGGATCTCTGATAAACATTTTTCCTAAAAAGACGAAATATATAATAATTCATATTCTAACTGCGGCCAGATTAGCATTTGCCCAGTGCTGGAAATCATCCTGTTTACCTACAGATCAATTGGTCATTCAGAAAATATGTGACTGCGCAGAAATGGACAATTTAACCATAGCTCTTAAAAATAAAGAGTCTTCAGCATTTGATAATAATTGGAATGCGTGGTATAATTGGTTATATCAGAGATAAACTGTTCAAGGAATAATGGGTAATTTAAGCATAAATAGTAATAAGATGTGTATATTTAAAGTAAGGTAGGAGAATTGGATCTTGCAGACTGTCAAAAAGAATATCTGTTTGGTTTTAACGTATTTTTCTTTTTCTTCCGTCTCTTTTTTTTTTCTCTTTATACTTCTTTTTCTCCTTTCTCGAATTGTCGCAAGACCGAGACATTTTTCTTTTTCTTTTCCTCTCTCTTTCTCTTCTTTCTTTCTTCTTTTTTTCTCTCTGTTGCATATGTAATGTTGTTATGTTATTTTTAATTGTAAATTCAATAAAATTTATAAAAAAAAAAAAAAATTCCAAGGTGTCCAGAATTACTCTCATGTTGTCCTTGATTTGTCTCTTTGGTAAAAATCCATTTTGATCTGGATGAATAAAGTTATTTAAATATTTTTTAAGTCTTTCTGCCAAAATTGAAGCAAAAATTTTATAGTCTGCATTTAATAAGGAAATAGGTCTATAGTTCTTGATTTGCAATGGATCAGCCTCTTCTTTTGGAATGAGTGTAATATAAGCTTCTGACCATGTTTTAGGTATCCTCTTCTTTAACATAGCTTCATTCATGACTTCTAGCAATGGAATGCTCAATGATTCTTGTAGTGTTTTATACAATTCTGCCAGAAGCCCATCTGGACCTGGTGCTTTCCCATTGTTTTGCTTCTTAAGTGCTTCAGTTAATTCCATCATTGTTATGTTACTTTCTAACATTTTTTCAGTCTCTTTAGATATTCTAGGTAAATTAGCATTCTGTAGATACTGTTTGACTTTTTCTTCATCAATATTCTCTTTCTTATACAGTTGCCCGTAGAAGTCTCAAATAATTTCCTTTTTCTGTTTATTACCATAGCAAACTTGGCCTTGATCATTTATTAATTGTAATATTTTCCTTGATTCTTTCTCCTTTCTCAATTTATAACCATCTGCCTGGTTTATTTGCATCTTCGAAACAGTTCTGTTTAGAACTTCTAATTTTCTGTGCCAATTCTTCTTTCTCTATTAGACCCATGTTATGTTTAATTATGTCCAATTTTAATTTAATATCTTTTTTCTGTGGCATTTTCTGTAGTTCTTTTTCAAGTCTTTTATGCTCATCTTCTAAATTTTTAATGGCTTGCCTTTTCTTGATATTCTTTTTTCTTATATAATCTATTATCAAGCCTCTAGCATATGCCTTCATTGTGTCCCAAAAATTCTGTATTGAAGTATCTTCTTTTTTATTTTCTCTTTTAAAAAAAAGGCCAATTCTTTCTCCATCCATTGTGCAAAGTCTTTTTCCTTTAAGATAGTATTATTTAATGTCCATCTCGATTTTTTTTTGTCCTTTCCATTTAATTGTCATTGGATTATGGTCTGCCCAAGTACTTGTTTCAATATTTGTTTCTTGAATGTTAGATATTAGTTTTGTTGAGATCCAAATCATATCTAATCTGGACCATGATAAGTGTCTATTTGAATAGAAAGTATACTGTTTGGTTTTAGCATTTCTTTCTCTCCATATATCTTTTAAATTTAATTCATCTGTCATTTTAAAAAAGGATTTAGGGAGAGTCTTTCTATTTTGCTTTATTATTGTTGCTGTATAGTCCAATTTATTGTCTACAATTCCATTAAAGTCTCACATCATAACTGTATTAACATAGTCCAATCCAATTATTTTCAAATGTAATTTTTTGTAGAATTCTTCTTGTTTATCATTCGGAGCATAAATTGCAATCAGGAGTGTTTTCATATTATTGTCCATTATTTCCACCATTAATACTCTTCCATCCTCATCAGTATAAATCAATTTTGCTGGAATAGTCTCTTTAATGTAAAAAACCACTCCTCTTTTCTTACATTGAGTCAAAGAAGTGAATATTTTCCCTAATTCTGGCTGTACCAACAATTGTTCATATTGTTTTTTAATATGTACTTCTTGTAGACAAATTATATCAAATTTTAATTTCTCTAATTTATGAAAAATTTTCCTCCTTTTAACAGCTGAATTAAGTCCATTTATGTTCATTGTAATCAATTTTTTCTCTTCCATGATTATATTTTATAATTAGGTTTGGCAGCTCTCGTAGATCTTGGTTTCCGTTGTTCTTTGATCTCTACCTGTCCATCTACTGCACCTTCTTCTTTTTCAGTCCCCATTTGGTCCTCTTGGAATTCAATTAATGAGACCTTTTTTTTTGCCTCTTTCTCTCTCCTTCCAAAAAATTCTGCATAGAAAAGTTCTGCTTTCTCAATTGAATCAATTCTACGTCTCCGTTCTTGCCATGTGAACATTAGTCCTTCTGGAATCAGCCATCTATAGTTCACCTCCTTTTTCAGTAACATTTTAGTCAGGACTCGATATTCTCTTCTCATCTCTCTCACTCTTCTAGGTATTTGTTTTAAAACCACAATCTCCTTGCCTTTATATTTCAATGTCTTCTCTCTTGCCACTTGTAATATTTGTGTTTTAATGGCTTTTTTTGTAAATCTGATGTGAACTTCTCTTGGTAAGTTGTTTCTCATCGCATATCTTGTAAAGACTCGATACACCTCATCTACTCCATCCATCATCTTTTCCTCTGTTATTTCCAAGGCTTCAGCCAGAATTTCTATCATAGCTAAGTTTTGTCCTTTTTCTTCCTCTATATTTTGAAATCTGAGATAGAATTCTGACCTGTCCATCTCCCATTGCAGCATCCCACTTTTATCTTGTTCAACCACTGTTAGTCTACTATCAATGTTTCCAATCTTCTCCTCTCTTTGTTTATCTTCTTCAATTTTTTGGAATCTCTCATCATACTTCGCCATCATTTGTTGAATATTTTCAAATTTTTTCATCAGTCTTTCCTGTTCTTTGCTCAATGTTCTCTATTCTTTGTTCAATATTCTCTGTTCTCTTTTCAATGGTGTCTGATTTTGTCTTAAGATCTTGGATTCCTTGCATAATCATCTGTAGAGTCACTTTTTCTTGATTTTTATCTTACTTTAACATTGTTTGAATTAAATGTTGTCCTCCAGATGGTGGGGAGGCAGAAGTAGAAGTTGAAGCACCAGAAGGTATGAGTTTCCTACTCATTTTCAACGATTCAAAATCTTCAAATTCTTTTAAATCTTAATCCAATTAATAGGGTAGTCAATTATAATCCAAAATGGAAGATAAAAATAGTAAAAAGTAAAAAGCCCAATAGTAGTAAGAAAAGAAAGAAAAGAAAAAGTTCTTCAGGTTCTTCTAAACCTTAATCCAATTAGAGAATAGTCAGTTGTAATTCAAAATAATGGATAAAAATAGGAAGAAGAAATAGGCCCAATAATAATAAGAAAAAAATAAAGAGAATTTTTAAAAAAGTTTATTCAGGTTCTTCACGCCTTAATCCAATTGAAAAATCTCAGTTATAGTAGAAAAAAAACAACAACTATAAGAATAGACCAAAAACATGGATGGAAGAAGCAAAAGTCCCAATAAAAAAAGAGAAAGGAAAAATTCTGAGGCTTTCCTTTAAAATAAAAGGGGACATAAAAATATTACAAAAATAAAGTTTACAGTAGAGCTGGTAAGGGGGGGGTAGCACAACTAAAAGGAAAAAAAACCCACTGCACTTTATTTAATTATCCAAGGCTCTTGTTATGAGTCTCTTCTCTTCAAGCTTCAAAGCCAAGCTTCAAGTACTTAATTATTGATAGAAGTCAGAAGAACATCTGTAATAACACTCACCCGTGCTCTTCCCTCTATCTTATCAAGCTTCAATGTCCTTGAAAAGGAGTCTTTCAGAGTTCTCTCAACTTCAAATGAAATATTTTCAAGCCTCTAGTTGGCAGTGTTACAAAGTTTCTTTGTTCTCACTTCCCGCCCCCCTTTCCCAGGGAGAACGTAATAGAAGTTAAAAAAAGAAAGAGAGAGTATATATATATATATATATATAAATAAATAAATAAAAATAACTAAAGGGAGCCTCTAATCTAAAAAGATGAAAAATCAAAAAGGAGAAGAGAAATATATATATATATATATAAACATATATATATATATATATATATATATATATATATATATATATATATATATATATATATATATATATGAAAATCAGTCCAGTTAACAACTGCTAAGTCACAATAAAAGTCCAGTAGAAAAAAAGTAAAAGAATAAAAAGCCAAGCCTCACTTTGACATCTCTCTTTAAAAATCGCCGCTTATCCAATTTTGTCAAGAATCTTACAGATTTCTTCTTGTTCTTAGAGTGTCCTTTCAAATCTCAAAATTTTAGTTAAAAAAAAAGATCTCACCCAGCCAACACACTTTCTCTTTCGATCTCTTCCTTTCCGGAGCTGTCCCAACTTCAGCAGCTTTGGGGCTGCCTCTCCGCCACCGGCAAAAGAGACTTCTCCTGAATCAATCAGGGACTTTGCGGTGTTCTTGGGATCCACAGGATGTGCCCTTCACTGTCACCATTCCTACGGGATGGTTTAGGTCCGTTTGGACCAACCAGGGGCGAAGATATCGGCTGCAATCTCAGAGCCCCGAGATTGCAAGCCGAACCATCGCGACGTCAGCTCCGCCCTCTCCAATGCCCCCTTAGGGGGGCATTAAGAAGCAAGGGGGCTGGTGAGGTGAAGTGAACCCATGCTAAGCTAGGGGGCACTGGAGGTGGCCCTCTCACAGGGCACAATTCAGGGGTGGGATTTTGCAGGTATCTTGGCTGAACTCCTGCTTCTGGGAGTCAAAGCGCTAAAGCGCAAGTGTGGGAAATTTTGGCCGGGCTCTCAAGAGATGAGAGTGATTCCGGCTGCTTCTCTCCACTAACAGGCAGCCAAGATATCTGCAAACTGTCAAGCACTCCTCAAGAGAGATGATTTTGCGGATAGCTTGGCCGAACTCCTGTGGCAAAGGGGAGCACAACGTTGTTGCACCTCACTAACATGGAGGGTGGGGGGAGGTGGCTTGTCCCCGAAGCACCAGCATTGCTCCAGCAGCTCAGCCCCAAGGATGCTACGTTTGCCTGCATTCATCACCAAAGCATCTTTTGAAATTAAGGTTATGTATGCCTCAGACCAGGACCTCGGAAGTCTAGCTTCTAATAATGCCTTATTATATAGTTCTAATAGTATTGGTTCAAATATTTCGTGCAAGTTTTTATATAAAATAGACCATTTGGGCCTGGAGTTTATTATTTTTCTGCTTTTGTACCACTTTTTACAGTTCTGCCAATGTTATTTCTTTATTAAGTATTTCTCTTTTTTCTTCCGAAATTGGACTCAGACCATTTTCCTTGAGGTAATGTCTAATGTTTTCTTCCATAATTTCTTCTCGTTTATAAAGCTCGCCAAAATAGCTTTGCACAATTTTCTTTTTCTCCTCCATTTGGTAGTATATATTCCCTTCCTCATCTTTAAGATACTGAATTAGCCTTCTTTCTTTCTCTATCTTTAATTTATGGGATAACCATCTGACAGGTTTATTTGCTGATTCAAAAAAAATTTGTCTAACAAATTTTAAATTACATGCACTTTCCTCTGTAAATATCAAATTTAACTTATGTCTAGCAATCACTATTTCTTGATATGATAACAGTCTTCCAATATTTGAGGGGCTGCCAGAGAGAGGAAGGGGTCAATCTATTTTCTAAAGCACCTGTAGGCCAGACAGGAATAATGGATGGAAACTGAACAAGGAGAGATTTAACCTGGAAATAAGGAGAAACTTTCTGACAGTGAGAACAATCAACCAATGGAACACCTTGCCCTCAGAAGTTGTGGGAGCACCATCACTTGAGACTTTCAAGTGATGCCACTTGTCAGAAATGGTGTAGGGTCTTCCACTTGGATGGAGGGTTGGACTAGATGACCTACAAGGGTCCTTCCAATTTTGATTATCTGTTATCTATTATCTTTCTTCCCTTCCATATTTTTTGGATCCTTTTGGAGTTTGCACTCTTATTTTTTAATCCTTTTTTGTAATTCATTCTGTTTCTTCCATTTTTCTTTGTTTTTCTTGGCTATATATATGCTATTGATATACCTCTCACATAGGCCTTTGTAGTATCCCATAAATTTTGTAAATGCATATGTTGTTTTAAATTGATCATAAAAATATTTCTAATTCATCTTTAATTCTCTGACTATAATCTTTTTTATTATTATTTGTGAATTTAATATCCATCTCCTTTTTCTTTTCCTCTGCCCTCTCCAAGTAATTTTCACAGGATTATAATCGGCCCATATATTGGGCATTATTTCTACTGAAATAATATCTTTATCAGTTGCTCCATTCAATTCTCACCATGTCAATTCTCGACCAAGATTTTTGTGGACTAGAGTAAAATGTATAATCCTTCTCGTTTGGGTTTCTTTTTCACCATATCTCTTCCAAATTAGTTTCCTTTATTAATTCAAACAATGCCTTTGGTAAAGTTTTCTTTTTTCTCTTCCTAATTTGTTCCTTACTAACATAGTCTTTTTCTATATCTACAATAGCATTGAAGTCCCCTATTAAGCAAATATTTTCTTGATCTAAATAAATTATTTTATCATATAATTTCTTATAGAACTCCTTTTGATTATTGTTAGGGGCGTATATCTCCACCACTAATATTTGTTTTTGATGAATATTAATTTGTACCATTAGAGTTCTATCCTCTTTGTCCTGTTCATAAATTTGTTTTGCATTTATCCCTTTTCTAACATAAATTGCTACCCCCCCCTTTTTTTTTTAATCTGCCAATGCTGTAAATAGTACACCCAATTTGGGGTAATCTAAACATTTTCTATATTGCTTTTGGATATGTACTTCTTGTAGACATATAATATCGACAATTTGTTTTGTTAATTTGGCCAATATTTGTTTTCTCTTAATCTGGGAATTCAATCCATTAATATTTATTGAAAGTAATTTAATTTCTTATCGGTTGTAGGTCTGTCTCAATCTTCTATTAAATCTTGCTTCTCTTTGTGGTCTTGTTCTTAGTCCTTCTCTTCTTGGTTGTTCTCTCTCTTCTTTACTTTTTTCTTCTTGTTCCATTTCTCGTATTTCCTGTTGTTGGTCTTCCTGACTTTTACTTTCCAGCTCTTCCTTACTACTCCCTTCTCTTTCTGCCAGCTGATCATAGAATTCTTGCGCCTTGTCGATGTTATTAATTTTTATTCTTTTTTCTTGCCATGTCACCAGCATTCTTTTTGGCACCAGCCATCAGAACCATATATTTTGTTTGTTCAGAAGTGCTGCCAAAGATCTGTAATCTTTCCTTAACCCATCTTGGGATCTGTTTTAAGGTCACAATTTCTTTTTCTTTGAAAACCATCGGCTCATCCTTTGTAATTTTATTTATGATATCTCTCACATTTTTTCTTGCAAACCTAATGTGGATCTCCCTTGGCAGTTTGTTTTGCCTCGTGTAGTTTGTATGGATTCGATAAACCTCATCAAGTTCTTTTACAATCTCTTGTTGATTCCTCTGCAATGCTTCTGCTATTAGTTGGAACATTATAGCTCCTAGGTCTTCGTCCTTAGATTCTGGTACATTCTGGAACCTCAGATAAAATGCTGCGTGTTCCATTTCCAAATGGATTATCGATCTTCCAAATCTCTATTCATTTCTGTTACTGTTTCTGTCCATCTCTTCCAATCTCTTGTCTGTTTGTTCCACTTTAATTTCTATATTTTTTTTATTTTTTTGTTCATTCTTCTCCATTGTCTGTTGAATCGTTCCTATCTTTTCATCCAGTTTTTGAATATTACCTTTCATTTCTCCCATCTCTGTCTTCAGATCTGTGTGATTATTTAGCATTGTCTCCTGCATTTTAATCATTGTTTCCTGGATGGCTAACAATGTTGTTTGCATTGTTTGCATGTTGACAGTACTGCTTGCTTTTTCCATACTCAGCATTCCCTCTATTGTTTTTTGGCTCGCTGGAGATGCAATAGACACTAATGAGCCTGAGATTGTTTTTTTTCCTTTTCAGAGTCATCATGATGCTGGTCATGTTCTTAACTTTATTATATATATTTTTCCCACTTTACCATTCACTATTTGGTCTTTTCTTCATCAGTTCTATTCAATAGCTCTCCTTAATATATATCTCTTCACGTATCTAATCTATAATATTGTATCTATATCAGTTACTATATCAGTTACTATTGCTTCAAAGTTTCAATTTAAGCCGTTAATAATTCTTACAATTATTTTACATTTCTCAATACTTTAGTTATATTTTATTATATTCTATCTTATATTAAAGTTAAGGCTTAAATAAATCACTAAAAAAGCTATGAAGAGAATGAGATAGAATAATACAGATAGTGAGTATAATATTTTAAATTTCTACTTCCTATTTTACTTACTCCTAAAATTAATATCTTTTAAGTTATCTTTAATCCACAATATTGTATATAATTATTTAATTCTTAAATATAAATACTTAATTTGTTTTAAGCAAAAGATGAGTTAAAATATAAAGACAGATATAATTAAATTCTTATCACTAAACCTTACTTATTTCATTAGACAATAATAATCAGAATAAAAATTCATCAATCTTTTCACACTTTCATAGCATTTAAGCTTTTAAATTTCTAATAGTTTCAATCAAACCTTAATCAGAATATTATTTCACTAGTTATTTACATAAATATGATCAATCCATCAGTCAAACACTGTTCATTCACTTTTCTTTTGCATTCTATTTAGCCGCAGTCTATTGCATCAGCTTCTCTTCTTTCTTTTCATCTGTACAGGTTAAGATGGTCACTTCCATTCCTAGATCTAATCCTTTATTATGTCTTTCTTCCACCATACTTCTTCACTTTCAAATCACAAATCCATCTAGTTATGCTCCAAATTTCTTAAATACTCTATTTTAATCAAGTCTAAATACTGTCAGTCAATCTCAAGTAACCAAATAGATCAGCTCCAATTCTCTATCTTAAAACTCCTTGCTTTCACCGCCGGATCATCATTCCTCATTTGGGCCTCCGTCCACTATATTAAGACTCACGGTTCAGCTGTCTCCTATCCGCCACTTCTTCTCATCCACTTTCACTCTCCGCCTTCTTCACACTCCGATCTGATCCGATCTGCTATTTGATGCCAAAAGTGCCGTTCATATTCTTATATCTTCCTCATTGAGTGGGAGCGCTGCAGCTTTGGTCTGCCATCAAAGTGGCAGATCTCTCACACACTGGTGCAAATGAGGTTTCCCTTGAAACTGCCAACAGTTGCCACCATCAAACTTCTCGGGCTTCCCCACATCTTCCCCTACTCCTCCAGGATCTGTGAGCCCCTCACAGGGGCCTCCATGCATGCAGATTGAGGATGAGAGAGAAGAGCGAGCTGCCATGGCACCGCAACCAGAACAAAACAGTATATTTCTTATGTAATCTTAACACCAATGGAACCATTTGTTTTATTCCTGTGGGGTGGATACAAATTCATTTATTTATAGAGCACTAAAGTGATGCAAAATTTGAGAAATATTGGTATATGGGATTCTTTACATGATTGCCTATCTCAAGATAGTGAAGTGATACATGCATGAGATATTGCAGAAGCTAGCTCCAGGAGCAAAAGGCACAATTCTCCAATCAAAAAAGTTAGTTAATGGAACTTCCTCCAATGAAAGCAAGGAAGGAGGTACAGTCTATATTGTCATAAGGCAGTGATGGTGAATCTTTTAGAGACCAAGTGCTCAAACTGCAACCCAAAACTCACTTATTTTTCACAAAATGCCAACCTGTCAATTTAACCTGAATACTGAGGTTTTAGTTTAGAAAAAACAACTCAAATATTAAAATCTGTTGTCTTAAAATAAAAAATAACAGAGCTTTCAATGATACAAACATTTTTTTATTGAAAGGTAAACATTTGCATTTAGCATGCTTTTGAACTTGGGAAAGTTAAAAGAGTCAAGGTTTCTGGGTTTTAGGTGTGGTGTATATAAGAAAACACAGACTTTTGGAGACAAGCTATGAACAGTTTTAAATCAGGCTTTGCAGATAACTTTTAGGATGGACTTATGAGCAGATGGGGGAAAACCAAGTTACTGATCAGGAGGGTATTTCAGCTAACCAATAACCGGGACTCCTCCGCACAACCCTATTAAATAAGACAAGAGCCAAGCTGAGCACGTGAAGAGACTGGGGGTGGTTGTTATTTCACTACCCCTTCCCCCCAAAAAACAAGAGATGAAATGGTGAATTCACCTTCTTTCTTCCAAAGCTTTCAGGGGCTTCCCAGCTGCTCCTAAGGGTTGCAAGCAGCAGCACGGAGGAGGAAAGCTTTCAGGTGCCACTTCCTCCTCCACACCAGGGTGATGGAAAAGACCAGGCATGTAAAGGCGTGCACTGGAGGAGAGGGGGGAGAACAGTGCACAAAATTCCTCTAGAAGAGTGGAGGAAAGGGCAGTTCCTGGCAAGCGTCACTTGGGCATTGGGCCAATGGTCAATACCTTCCCCTTCCGACACCACATCTCTATTGTAAGGTTCCACTTTTAAGGAGGAAGTGAGGAAGTTTTCTTCATAATCCTGGCCGAGGATTCCAGCATCAAGACCTCATTTTCTTTGTCTTGCAGGAAGGCGAAGGAGATAACCTAATGACTCATATGCCCATAGAGAGGACTCTTGAGTGCCCCCTCTGGCATGCACGCCATAGGTTTGCCACCACTGGTTCAGGTGATGTATTAGAAAACTGCAGAGAGAGAGGGAAAACAATGAGATTGGCTAATCATTCATGCCTTTTTCTCCTTCAGACAAGAACTTTACGGGCTCCTGAAGGGGAATTGTAATAAGGATATAATGTAATAGCATTAACAGAAACTTGTTATTCTGTAAAAATTTGTTCTCTGTAACACATATATGCTATATTATGCCTCTGTAAAAGTATCAAACATATGTTCCTGCTATCTGAATCCATCATAAATCTTACCCTTGTGTCATCTAGAAACTGGCACGTATCTCAAACCAGAGCTAAATACATCATCAGGGCAGTTCACACATCAACTCTAACTTACATCTTTGATCTGTGTTCTGTGTAACAACAGGGGGCCAAGTGGCTAATTGGGAGAACAAAGGAATACCCCAAAGATAAGATAACACTGATGGGAAGGCATCTACCTTTTACAGGAGCATGAGAAAAATGCAAATCTAAGTTAGGAGGCTGGGATTAGGAAATAAGATAATGATGATTTAAAAGTATGAAAAGAAAGCCACATCTTCTCTTAGATGTAGCCTTTTGCTCATATCTTTTTTGTGTATGTTTGGAATGATTTACCCAAAATCTTTACTTTGATCAAAATAAAGTCTGGTTTTTATTTTTCAAGTCTTCGTTTAAGACCTTATTTTGGCTCATTGTGGGATTAAGCATTTTGCCAGACTTTACATTTCTAAAGAAGAAAGTTGTGTAATTAACTTAAATTTTAACTTGTTTATGTGTACTAATACCAATGGTTGTCCATGAGGGACTCAAATGTAATTTAGCTAGGTCACCACATAATTAATTAACATTTTCTTCTTACCTTATCATAAGAATACCTGTGAATGTAGCCAGGGGTAGTATTCAAATTTTTTAACAACCGGTTCTGTGGGCATGACTTAGTTGGTGGGTGTGGCTTGGTGGTTATGTGACTGGGTGGGCATGGCCAAATCGATGTCACTCACATCAAGAGGCCCTTCTCCTTGCCTGGCCTCTCTTGACAGTGGGGATGCTGCAATGGTCGTAAGTGTGAAAAACGGTCATAAGCCACTTTTTTCAGTGCCATTGTAACTTTGAATGGTCACTAAATGAATTGTTGTAAGTCAAGGATTACCTGTATAAAAATACAAAAAGATTCTTTGCTTGCAAAAAGCTGCCCTAAATATCAATCATTAGATTAAAAATACCTGCAAGCCGGAGTTACAAATCAGGCAGGGTGCCAGAGCACCTTGAGGAATGAAAATAGTTAAAATGCAATGATAGCTATCAGCAGCCAACTCTTGCTCATAAAGTGAAACCCTTTAGCAGAGAGATCATTTAAGCTCTCCATAAAGAGCACCCACAGGAAAAGCAATCCTTAGATACATTTGCACCACTTGAAGTTACCAGCTGGTTCACTCATCTCACAAGATATCCTAAGGAAATCATCCAAATTTAAGGAAAGATCACATGCCCCCCAGAAAGGCAGTAAAAAGAAAACGAATACCAAGCTTGCATCTTGCCTCTTGGAAGTGCACCCCAAAAGGACAGTGTCAGATACCACTAAAGCAGTGAAGGAATCCCCAGATAGAAAAAGAAATCATGAGGCAGGAAAAAAAATCAAAAGTCAGAACTGGTAGAATCCCACCCCTGAATGTAGCTGTCCTTAACAAAATAGGGATTTGTTTCTATTGCTGTGGGATCCAAAAACTTTGATAGAATATGCTGAGATACACTAAACTAAAGCATTCTGTGAGTGTCAATTCATTAAATAATTCACGGGCTTTTGGTAAAGACACAATGTGCCCTGAGTGGATAGATGTGAATCTATGTGAAATATATATCCAATCCTTCACTGTAAACAAAGCAACTATTTCTGTATAAATCGAGGGGGGGGGGGATTTGGAATATTTCTTGCAATATAAATTAATATAAATTAATTTGTTCTGTAACAATTTAGTTTAAATAGTCATCTTTAATGTACAATAGTCCTTGACTTACTATCTCAATTGAGCCTAAAGTTTATGTTACTAAGCGAGGCAGTTAAGTGAGTTTTTGCCTTTTTACAGCCTTTCTTGACACACTTAATTGGAATCCCTGCACTTTTAATTAGCCACATGGGTTGTTAAGTGAATCTGGCTTCCCCATTGATTTTGCTTGTCAGAAGTTCACAAAAGAGGATCACACAACTCTGGGACATTGCAACCAACATAATTATGAGTCAATTGCCAAGTCTCTGAATTTTGTTCACATGACTGTGGGGATGCTGCAACAGCCATAAACATGAAGAAAGGTCATAAGTCCTTTTTTCAGTGCCGTTGTATTTTGAACTATCACCAACAAACTGTTGTGAGTAAAGGATTACCTGTATTATTTTTAGAATATTAAATACTGTAAACTTTATTAGTCAATTTTTCCCTCACTTGTATTATTTTTATAAATAATTCAAAGTAGCAAACATACTAAAACCTCTTCCTCTTATTCTCCTTATAGCAATAACCCTATGAGGTGGGTTGAGCCAGTGGTGGGATTCTACCAGTTCAGTCCGGTTTTATAGAACCAGTTGTTACAGGCCTCAGTAGTCAGAGAATCAGTAAAATGGGCCCCTGGTTGGCCCCGCTCCTCTCCGCCCGGTCCTCCGTTCCCAGCCCAGTCAGTTATGATTGTGCATGTGCGACATTGTGCACATGTGTAATAATCACTGACAGCATTCTCCCCTCCTGCCCCATTCTGCCCCACCCAGTCTCTACTTATAGCACATGTGCACTATGCTTCCCACATTTTCCCGCCAGCTGCCATCACTCTCAGCACCAGCAGAAGCTCCAGGCAGCCAGCCAGCCAGCCAGCCAACCATCGTGCCTACCTTCTGCCACTCTGCTTGATCTGGGTGAGTGAAAGCAAGCCCTGGGCGCCACTGCCACTAGCCATCCTTGCCCACCCGGACTGCCTTGCCCAGCCAGCCTCCCTAGGCCTGCCTGCCTGCCTGCCTTTCTGGACTGCCTCCCAGGCCTGCTTTGCCCAAACTGCCTCCCAGGCCTACCTGCCTCCATTGTCCAGACTGCCTGCTTCACTTAAACTGCCTCCCCTGGCCGACATTACCAAAGACGTGACTCCCAGAATACAGCTGCTCTTGCCGATGCTGCCTGCCTCACCCACTGCCATCTTCTCTCTCCTGAGGCCCTCCATTGTTGCTGCCTTGCCTTCCACCACTGATTGGTGAGTGAGGAGGCAAAGGCAGCAAGCCCTGCTGCTGCCAGCCCTGGTCGAGTGCTGACTCCCAGGCCACCCAGCTGCCCTCACTACCTGCCTTGCCCAGCCAGCAGCCACCATCTTTGGCTGGCCTCCATCTTTGCTCAGCTGGCACCATCTTCTCCTGCCAACAGCCATTGTTGCTGCCTGGCCTTCCACCACCAATTGGTGAGTGAGGAGGCAAAGGCAACAAGGCCTGCCGGTCGCCTACCTCCTCCTGCTGCTGCTGCCGCTAGCCCTAGTCAAGTGCTGAATCCCGGGCCGGCCACCCAGCCATCCTCACAGCAGCAAGCTCCAAGAAGACCGAGGAGGACCCCAGCATAGCTGGTTAGCCAAGTTGCCTGCCTAATGTTTGGTAAATTGCTTTTTAAAATTTCTTTATGTATTTCTTTATTTTTTTTAGTATCAGTTTTGGTTTTTATTAATCATAAAAACAAAACAGATACTAAAAAAATAAAGAAATTCATAAATAAAAATTATTTTACTATTATTGTTACATATTGATACTTCTGTTTGTTTCTCCTTTGCTTCTTCTTAAAAGCAAAAAGAAAAGGAGAAACATAAGTATCAATATGTAACAATAAGAGTAGTGTAACAAAAATGATAGTTCTCTACCTAATTTCTACCTCTTATCTCTATCCATTTCTGCACATTGTAATTTTTAAATTGCATTTTCATCTATAGGGATCTCTTCATTTTTCCACTGTTGTGGAAACATACTTCTACTGCTATTAACACATGTAAAATTAAATATGTATTGTATTTCCTTTGTTTATGTGGGTACCAACAAAAATATTTCTGGTTTTAAAATTTAAATCTTATCATTTTTGCTAACCTTGACACTACATCCTTTTGAATAGCTGTTTGAGTCCTAGCAGAGTCCAATGCTAATTCATATATTCCAGTTTTTTAAACTAAAGAATAAATTTCAGAAAAAGAATTCAGTATTGCTCTGTGGACGTGCCTATCAATTCCATTCTTAATCTAACTTCTTAGATGATTTTGTACTATTATCTTTTTTTGTATTATATATATCTGCATAAGGCTGTAAAAAGCTTCAGTACATTTTTAAACTGTATTCTAAAAAGTTTAGGTGACCAAACATGGCTTCCCCTGGCTTCTCTCTTTCTCTCTCTATTATAGAGAAAGCATTCCATTAGGGACTGTTGGTTCAAATAAGTAGTCTTGGCTAAGAAAAATTTTATGCCACTACTCGCACAAAATAATGAACTCCCTTGGTTTGTTAAGAGTATTTCCATTTTAAGTGTTTCTTTTTCAATTAATGAATTGTAATTATTAAAATATCAGCCATTCTTTTATATACACAGTGCAATATCTTTTTTATGGACTGTCATTTTCAAATCCACTTTCAGTTCCATCTCAATTTTGTCTGGTGAAACTTGTTCCTCTTCCACAACATCTTTTAAACACTAACTAGCTATAGTGTCAGGGACGCTTAAAAGTAACTGAATATTACTGATCTCTGTTCCTCACCCACTTTCTTCACTTGCCACTGCCTTCACTTCTCAACTTACAACAACAGTCGAGTCCAAACTACTACATTGTTGATATTTTTTTTTTGCAGTACATTACCAAGATGAAAAGGCAAATGAGTTTAGCTGCTTTCTTCAGCAAGAAAACAAAAGGAGATCCGAAAGTGTCACAGCCACAACCATTGGAGTCTGAGGAAAACAGAGCCAGTACATCATCCACACTGCAACCTGGGGAAAGCAGCAGCAGCACATCATCTACACTGAGTCAGACATTGAAAGGAATCTTCCTGACTGCTGGACACTGCAACAGTACAACAATTTTAGGGAAAAATATGATGGACTGGAAGTTTCCCAGAAAAAAATTAGGTTGCAAGCATTGCAGAAGATCTGAAATTTCGACCAAAGAAAGAAGTATCCATGGAGCAAAGGAATGGAAGAATTTCCAAATTGAACCATCAGGGAAGAGTAAAGAAATGTAGCAAGCTTTTCTCAGAAATTGAAGGAACATTTCTCATCTAAAGCTCACAACAGAGAAGTTGAAGCAATGTGAGCAGTATGTGATAAGCAAAGGACTGGAGAGGATGACTGAAAAATATTTGGGTAGTACATGCAGAGTGTTTATTGTACGGTCTGGCACAAATGTGCAGACCATTTTCATATGTAGAAGATCTGATTGAATTTCAAATAAAAATGGTTTAAATTTGTGAACAGGGTTACATTCACATAAAACTGCAGTTGAAATAGTAGATTTCATTGCAAAAGACATTAGGAAACATTTATTTAGCAAAATTATTGAAAAAAACCTCACAAAATCTGTTTGATAATTGATGAAACCTCAACGATATCTTCCAAACCAGTTCTTATACTGTACTTAAAAGTTGAGGATCCAGTTTTCTCACCAACAATTTTCCTTGAACTAGTAGAATTGGGTAAACAAGATGCAGAGACAATATGTTGTTCAGTTATAAAAAGTTTGAATAAAGTTGGGTTTAATAAGAACTACCTGGAGAAACATTTAATTGATTGTGCTCTGATGGTGCCAGTATTATGCTTGGGAGAAAATCTGGGGTAAGCACTAGGATAGCCAAAGATTTTCCATACATTATAATATGGCACTGCTTAAACCATCATCTGCAATATGTTTTAGATAATTCTATTAGGGGAATAAAGCAAAGAAATCATTTTCAAATCTTTATTGATAAAATATATTCTATTTCCATCAATCGAATAAGAACCTAATTGAACTTAATAAAATTTCCGAACAACTTGAGATTGAAATTATAAAAATTGGTAGAGTTTGGGGACCAAGATGGTCAACCTGTAGTTTAAGATCAACCCTAGCTGTGTGGCATGCTTATCCAGTGCTACCTCAGTTTTTCTGTTCAAATAAAAAATACTCCGGTATGGCCGCCTGTCTTGAAAACATATATTTTCTCACTGATTTGGCCTTGATGATTGATATCCTACCTGAAATATCTCTTCGTTCTAATGCATTGCAAGAGAGAAACATAGACATTATAAAGGTTGAAAAATTTGTGGTAAGACCAATTAAATCATTTGAAAAGCTAATAAAGGAAAAGGGTGCAAATAAAAAAAAAGGTTGCTGGATTTATTACTTCAGAAACCTTTAAAAATATAAATTTTATACAAAATCATTGATTTGTGGGACTTCCTCATGAAAGCATTGTAACTAATTTGAAGAAAAGATTGATGGATTGCGAACATTTAAAAACAGGCTGCCAATTTAAAGACACTGATAAATTAAAATTTCTAAATTATTTGGAGCCAGATTATTGGAACATTGAAGAAGTGGTGTGTTGTGTCTATAGGACTGGTTGGAGTTCCCAACCAGGTCCGCCGTTCGAGCGGGAGCGCCGACCGCTCCCATTGGCTGATACCGTTTGACAGCCGGCTATAAAAGGGAGCTGTCAAACGGTATCAGCTGTTGCCGCCAGCTGATCTGCTGAGTTAGCCTGGCAGATGCGGCAACCCTTTATTCAGAAGAATAAAGCCTTTAAAACGTTCGCTCTGGCTCAGCCTCGTATCTCCGCCGCTCCACAACACTGGCGACGAGGGCGGGATGCTATAAGAGGCTACCAGACATCCGATCCGAAGAGCTGGTCACTGAAAAAGAGCGAAGCCACCGGGCGCTGAAGCCGCAGCCACCGGCGCTCACCAAGAGCGCGAAATTTAAAGCCTCCTCAGCTGAGGAGACAGACGCCGCCTGACAGGCGCAGCCGCAAAACGCTCTTCTAAGAGTGCGATTTTCGAAGCCACAGCAGCAGAGGTGACAGGCACTGCCGCCTCAAGATGAACACCAACCCGACATTCCCACCCTTCAAGCCAGCCGAGGAAACGTGGGAGTCATACAAAAACCGGTTCATCTACTTCCTCGACGCTATCGATCTAACAGACGCTGCTGAGCATAGGAAAAAAATCCTTCTTCCTCAGTTACTGTCGGGTTGCGGTTTTTGACACTGCTACAGCACTAGTTGCCCCTTGCTCTGTCAGGAACATCCCTTGGGAAGAGCTCCAAGAGATTCTTTCCAATCACTACTCACCTAAACCCTCATAGATAGCTAGGAGACATGCCTTCAGAACCAGAAGGCAGGCTGAGGGGGAGTCAATTAGTGAGTATATGGCAGCTCTGAGGTCAGCTGCCTTACAGTGTGGGTTCAGAGACTACCTAGAAGACATGCTATTAGACCAGATTGTCTGTGGGGTTAGGGACCTTAGGCTTCAAAGACGCTTGCTAGCCAAAAAAGACTTAACCCTAGCCTTAGCTATAGAAGAAGCCCAAGCTGCTGAGCTCTCTGCCCAATCAGCAGCTGAGATTCAAGGAACTCCTATCAGACCTAGCAGCTCCACTATTCACTCAGAGGAAGTTTCCCTTGAAGAAGACCCCATAGGCACAACAGACATTAACCGCCTTAGGCAACAAAAGCCCTCACATGAAGGAGCAGGGCAAAGAAACAACTTCACCCCCAAGCAACCTCCCATTTGCCTGGGCTGTGGGGGTTCCCACCCTAGAGCATCCTGCAGGTTCAGGAATGCCATTTGTCTAAACTGTCAGAAGAAAGGCCACCTAGCTAGAGTCTGCCAAGCAGGGCGAACCCTCCCTCAGAGACCTCAACCTACTCCTAATTTCCAGAGGCAAGTGGAAGACTGCTATACTTGCTACCACGCAGACCACACTTCCAAGACTTCTAACAAAATAAGTATTTTTGTTTTCTTAGAAGGTAAGCCTTGCAGAATGGAGGTGGACACGGGATCTGCACTTTCAATCATCTCCTGGGAGACCCTGAAGAAGATTCACCCCAGAATTTCAAAAAAGAAGCTGCAGAAATGCCACCTGACCCTGCGGGACTACTAGGGCAAGAACATCCCTGTCCTCGGGAAAGGCAAGTTTTTAGTTCAGTTCCAAGGGTTTAAAGGCCATTTGCCTTTGGTGGTTGTTAATGGTGCCCTCCCAGTCTGTTGGGACTAGATTGGTTCCCTCTCTCGGCCTTAGCATAACTGGAATTCATGCTGTCTCAACCTCTGAAGTAGACACCCTATTCACAGACTATTCTGATGTTTTTAGCAATGAGTTGGGCTGCTATTCTGGCACCCCATCTCCTTCACTGTGGACCCCCAGGCAATTCCCCCTTTGCCTCAAGCTGCGCAGAGTGCCCTTTGCCATCCGTCCAAAATTAGATTTAGAATTAGATAAATTACTGAAGCAAGGGGTGTTAGAGCCAACTGATTTTGCCAAATGGGAGACCCCCATAGTCACCCCACTCAAGAAAGATGGCAGCGTGAGAATCTGCGCTGACTACAAGACCACCCTCAATCGTTATCTGCAGGTCAGCGCATACCCTGTCCCTGTTATCCAACACCTATTACATACTTTCGAACCCGGCACCATCTTTGCCAAATTAGACATGTCCCAGGCATACCAACAGTTCCCTGTTGATGATCAGACAGCTGAGCTGCAAACCATAGTCACTCATAGGGGGGCATTCAAATGCAAACGCCTCCAATTTGGTGTGAGTGTAGCCCCAGGTATTTTCCAGTCCCTCATGGAAAGGATTCTCCAAGGTCTCCCAGGGGTTGTCCCTTACTTCGATGACATTTTAGTTTCAGCAGTTAACAGATCTCAACTCATACAAAGGGTCAGAGCAGTCCTAGACAGGTTCAGGCAGCATGGCCTCAAACTCAAAAGGGAGAAATGCACCCTCGCCACTAAGCAAGTGGACTTTCTGGGGTATAGGATTGATGCCTCTGGCATTCACCCAATTGAATCCAAAGTAAGGGCTATCCACGAGGCACCCACACCAACCAACAAGACGGAGCTCCAAGCCTTCCTGGGGCTATTGAACTTTTACGCTTAATTTCTTCCTCATAAAGCATCCATTGCAGAGCCCTTACACAGACTGTTAGACAAAGAATCCCCTGGCATTGGGGACCCAGGAAGCCCACGCTTTCAAGTCAGTCAAATCCTTACTTACATCTGATGCAGTTTTAATCCAATTTAATCAACAACTCCCCCTGGTCCTGGCTGCTGATGCATCACCCTTTGGTATTGGGGCAGTTCTAAGCCACAGGCTCCCAAATGGTTCTGAGGCACCAATTGCCTTCTTCTCTAGGACTTTCTCTGCTGCAGAAAGAAACTACAGCCAAATAGATAAGGAGGCCTTGGCTGCAGTAGCTGCAGTAAAAAAAGTTTCATGAGTTTTTATTTGGGCACCACTTTGAACTCATAACTGACCATAAACCACTCCTGGGGCTTTTGTCAGGGGACAAGCAAACCCCACAGGTACTATCACCTAGGATGACCAGGTGGACCTTGTTCCTGGCCGCTTACTCATTTAAATTAGTACATCGCCCTGGAAAAAACTTAAGTCATGCAGATGCCCTTAGTCGCTGCCCCCTGACAGTTCCAGTTGAAGACCCAGCACCCATTCATGCCATTTTTGAAGTAAATGAACTTAAACTGCCTGTTACAGCTGAGGTAATTGCCCAGGTTCTGGACTGAGTGGGAAGGGGGTGGCCGGAAACACAATGCACTCCTGACTTCACTCCTTTCAAAATACGCAAGCAAGAATTGTCAAACCTACAGGGTTGTCTGTTGTGGGGGACAAGGGTGGTCATCCCAGCCACTCTCCGTGTACCCATCCCAAAGGTCCTTAACGAGGGCCACCCGGGCATCGTAAGGATCAAGGCCCTGGCCCGCAGCTACATTTGGTGGCCAGGCATGGATGCCCAAATCTCCAGCTGGGTAAGCTCGTGCCAACCTTGCCAATCAACCAGGCCTGCACCACCAGCAGCCACTCCTACCAGGTGGGAAAGTGCTGGGGGAGCTTGGTCTCGCCTGCACATCGACCTGGCTGGACCAGTACATGGAAGGACCTTCTTGGTTTTAGTAGACTCATATTCCAAATGGATAGACGTGGCCCTACTACCTTCAACAACCACTCAAGCAATTGTTAAGGCTCTAACCCGTTTGTTTGTTACCCATGGGCTCCCTGACACGCTGGTGTCTGACAATGGCCCCCAGTTCACATCTTGTGAGTTTAGTATGTACGTTGCCAACTTAGGTATTAGACACATCCTCACAGCCCCTTTTCACCCAGCTAGCAACGGGATGGCTGAAAGGGTAGTCAGGTCAGTAAAGGAGGCACTTGCTAGATTTGGCCAGGAAAACTGGCACTCCAAACTGTCCCGTTACGTTCTGAGCCAGCATACGACCCCATGCACCACTACAAATAAATCTCCTGCAGAACTTCTAATGGGGAGGCGCCTTAGGACCACCCTGGACAGGCTACACCCCCATTACTGCCCAGACACACCCCTATAGGATCCGACAGTTTGGTCAGGGACTTTTGCCCTGCATGACCTGGTTTATGCCAGGAATTATGCAGGGGACCCTCTTTGGGTACCTGGACAGGTTGTGTCAGTTGCAGGGCCAAGATCCTACAGAGTCCTCCTAGAAGACGGATGCTGTGGCACAGGCACGTGGACCAACTGAGGAGGCGGTGGAGAGGCACAGCTGATGGCTCCCACAACCAACCAAGCGACCCGACCTACCCAGCAAACGCCGATGATCCAGCCTACCCAGCAACCGCCAAGGGACCAATCTACTCAGCCCAGCCATCCAGCACCGAAGGCTCCCTGCCGGGACCGATCTACCCAGCCGAGAGTTCCCTGCAGCACCCGATCTACCTCGCCGATGACGAGAGCTCCCTGCAGGACCCGGTCTACCAAGCCAAGAGTTCCCTGCAGGACCCGATCTACCTCGCCGACAACAAGAGCTCCCTGCAGGGCCTGGTCTACCCAGCCAACGCCGAACGCTCCCTGAAGGCCCCAATCAACTCAAGAGACACCGAGCACTCCCAGCCGGGCCCGATCTACCGGCAAAGGACTCCGAACTCACAACCGAGCGAGCCGGTCTACCACCCCGGCCGAATGACGCGCCAAAGACAAACCGAACAGGGAGGCTTACCAGATCCGCAGGACCTCGCCGGCCAAGCCCGCTCTTCAACAGCCTCCGAGACGCTCCCCGGAGCCGAGGGACTTTGTTCCAGCCAGCAGCTTGCCTGGACTTCGGACGCATCCTGCCGCCGCCGAGGCTAACCGCCTATTTGCAGGACTACGCATGCTCCCGGCCGGGGGAAAGGAGTGTTGTGTTCTGATAGGACTGGTTGGAGTTCCCAACCAGGTCCGCCGTTCGAGCGGGAGCGCCGACCGCTCCCATTGGCTGATACCGTTTGACAGCCGGCTATAAAAGGGAGCTGTCAAACGGTATCAGCTGTTGCCGCCAGCTGATCTGCCGAGTTAGCCTGGCAGATGCGGTAACCCTTTATTCAGAAGAATAAAGCCTTTAAAACGTTCGCTCTGGCTCAGCCTCGTATCTCCGCCGCTCCACAACACGGTGGTTCCTTGGAGAGCTGAAGAATAATTGGTTGCATTTGGTGAAATTTTAATTATGAAATCAATATTAATGATTATCGTGATTTCATAGAAAATGTATTAAAAGAGTCAGAAAAATATACAATTCTTTGCAGCATTAAAAAGACTAGAGATATTATTAGAACTGTTGCAGTCAGTTCAGATGAGGCAGAAAGGGGCTTCTCGCAGATGAACATAATATGTTCAGAGGGCAGAAGTCGCCTTACAGTTTCCAAAATAACAAACCTCCTGATGATCAATCTAATTGGCTTACCTCTGCAAGAATGGCACCCTGTTCCTATAATAAAGAAATGGTTACGGGCACATCACACAGCTGATGTTTGTGTTAAACAAAAGAAAACTGTAACTGAGGACACTAATAAAAAAGCAATTTGGCAGTACTTTAAATAAGTTTTATTGCTTTTTGTAAAGTTTTGTTATGTAATAGTTTTTGATTAATATTTTAAAATGTTGTAACAATATAGTTTTGTGTACCTTTTTTATTATTTAAGCATTAAAGACATGACATAATAAACCATCTTTTGTTTTTGTATAGCTTTTTTTTATACTTAAAGTATTAGGGCAAAGAAGTGTTGAGTTGGCCATACCCAGTCGGTCACCAAACCACGCCAAACCAGTCATGTGATCACCAAGCCTTGGCCAGCCGGTCACGTGATCACCAAGCCACGTACCCACTGGTTACGTGATCACCAAGCCACAGCCACAAATTAGGCCATGTCCGCAGAACCACAGGTTGTTAAGAAATTTGAATCCCACCCCTGGGTTGGGCTGAAAGTCCTTAAACCTTTGAAAATTTATTCAAACTTCTATACTCCAAATGAATTGTTTCCATCTGAAATAGAAAAGCTTACTAAACATTCCCATGTTATTTTCTCTGGCTGAAAACAAAATTGGATGACTTTAATATTTGAGGATATCCTTTTTTAAAAATATTAACCTATGAGGTATTGCATACCAGTATTCTTGGGCTATCTTGTGGATAGCACATTTGATGGCACAACAATAAAGGGAAATATTAGGATGTAAATTTAATACAGTCACAAAATTACTATAATAAATTCACATATTAGTCTAGTTTAGGATTATTATTTTTTTATACAAATTTTATTAATTTTCAAAGAAAATACACAGACAAACAAAACATAAAACATAAGAACATAGAACATCTTTTTAAAAAACTGCTTAACAAAACAAATAAGACATCTCATTTAAGTACAACATAGTTCTAAATTATCAAGTTTCCACACACAATTTAATATACATCTTATATATTCAACTTCATATCTTATTACTCTTTTCCAACTTCTCACTGTTTCTTCCTTTATTTCTGTTCAATTTTATTCATTAAACTTATACGTTCATGTATTTCATATTACTATATTTCATATTATTACTATTTCATATGTTCTTATCCAACATCATTAATCCTCAATAAACAAACATAAACTAACAAAATACATAACATAAAAACATAAAACTTCTTTTTAGAAAGCGGCTTAACCCCGGGTTATAACTTTTTGTACAGACATAAATCAAATTCATGCTCACCTTATATACTATTTCATATCTTATTTAAGATTCTATATTTTCCATATATCTTCTCCCCTCTTTTCACTCTCTTAATTCTATTTTATTTATTTAATCTCAATTTAAATCATTATACTTGTATCTTTTGTCCGTTCTTTTTCAATTATCCATTTATCTTTCTCTTTAACACAAACTTTTTCCTGTAATCACTGGTTGAAGTATGACACCTTTCTATTTCCCCCCCAAATTTAACACTTAAAATAATACATAGTTTCTATTCTGATTCTGCTTAGTACATTCTACATAACATTTTAAAATATAAAACATAATGATCTTATAGTATATTAAAAATAATGTTCCATAACAAATTAGTTAATTAAACTAATTACACATTAATTACACATTCCCTACAATATTCTATTAACACATATTTCAAATACAAATACTAAAATACAATCTTGTGTACTTTTGCAGAATCTCTTTTTAGATTAGTCTAGCTTAGGATTTTATTAACCACATTTATACTAATGTTTGGGTACATACACTAAGCCAGGAGTGACAAACTCAAGGCCGACAAGTCAGATCTGGCCCGCAGGGTGCTTAAATCCAACCCATGGGGCCAGCCTGAAATATCAATGAACCAGCTTGTGGGCGGGGGGGTTGGTAGTGAAAACGGGCTGTATGCACACCCCCTGCAGATCATTTTCACCCTCCATGGCCTCCTGCAGCACTCTGCCAACTGAAACCAGGCCAAAACTAGGCCAAAAAATGGCCCAAAACAGGCTGAAAAATGGGCTGAAAAACAGGCCCCAAATAGGCTCAAAACAGGCCAAATAACAGGCTGAAAATGAGCTGAAAATGGGCCACACAGCCCATTTTCAGCTGGCAGAGTCTGCAGGAGGCATCTGTCCTGCCTCACTGCTGCACCACCACCACCACCACCACCACCCCAGCCCACAGAGGAGATTTGTAATGCAATACTAATCTGGCTCTCAAAGAAATCCAGTTTGATACACCTGCATAAACAATGCTTTTTGTACCACAAAAATTGAGCCTCCACAATGCAATAGTGTAAACCTGGGTCCCCATTCTCTAGGCTGCAACCCACAACTGTAAGAAATAAGAAAATTCAAAAATAAAATGTAGGTGAGGAGAATAGCATACCATAGGATTAAGTAGAAAGTTACTCTATAGACATTTGCTCTCTTGATATATATAAGCCTGCTGTAAACATATTTCCTTATGCATTTACTCATTGTTAGACATGTGCTTGCAATCAATTGCATCCATCATGGGGGGGGGGCTCAGGATAGAAAAACTATAAAATGTAATGTTCTGAAATCTCAAGGTGTGGTTCTTGGCTCAAACCTCATGTTAAGGTCAGCTAAGATCCTACCACTCTTTGCAAACAGCTTTTTCTTTTTGTATGCTTTGATTTAAGCTTACAAATAAAATCTCTGTGTTTTCACCGATCCAAGTTCTTGCTATCTGGAGTCATTTCCAACAATTGGTGGAGAATGCAGCTCTTCTGATGCCCATTGTGGACATTCAGAGGAAACGATGTCTGCATAAAGCCCACAGCATTGTTAAGGACCCCTTCCATCCAGCCCACAAACTGTTTATTCTTCTTTCATCTGGGAGGAGATTCAGGTGAAGTCTAAGACCAGCAGGCTAGGGAACAGTTTTTACCACACAGCGGTTTCCTTGCTGAACTCCTCAGTTCATTTGTCCCCACACATATCCTGATGCTTCCCTTTGTCAGATTGCGTTCACACAAACATCGACACGACACGGATCTTCGTTCAGATTGCTTTTATTCTTACGATTCTGCAGACGGGTTCACATCCAAGGCAGAAAGATGGAACCCCGAACACAGTTACACTCATCTTTTATACTCTTTTACAAGGAACTAACGTTACAATGATTCATCTTAAAACAGGATACAGTTTGTTCTTTGTGGTTAAAGGTGTTTCGATAGCTGTCACAATCCCTCCTTGGAAAACTACTTCCTCTAGAAAGTTTACTGGAATATACTTTTGAAACACAGCTTACAAAATGAAGTCTGATCATAAAGTAATATTCTGATCAAAAATGGCATGAAATGGCTTTACTCTTGTTCACTTTTCACATCTTGATAATATATGATGTATTTTGTATAATTCTCTGTTCATTTGTATTTATATTCAATGTGTCCATAAACATTTTGTACAGTTGTATATGTTCATATATGTGCAGTCACACTTATTTTTGTGTGCTCGTGTACATACATTTTGTTGTGTTTTCCATTGAGATATTCATAGATGCCTTGCATATTTGCATACATATACTTATATTTTACTGTTGCGTTGCACTTCTGGTTGGATGCTAACTGCATTTTGTTGCCTGCATCCATGGCAATGACAATAAAGTTGAATCTAATCTAATCTAATATCCATGTTTAAAATAGAGGTCAGTGAAAACAGAAAGAGAAGGAAGGGGACCAGGTTTATGGGATTGCTGGAAACAACTGGGCAACTCTGTGCACAGACCAAGGTAAGAAAAGTGAACTTAAGTATTGCCTTGGCTACCCTTGGGAGGGTTAGGTAAGGCTGTGAGAATCTGAGACTTGTGTGAGAGGTGTGTGGAACTGAACGAAGGTCTCTATAGATCATGATCTTTAAAAAGCTAGCGTCTGCTGGGAGATTCTAGTTGGTAGAGAAGAGTTTGGATCTTTAAAATAAGCCAGCGTCTGCTGGGAGATTCAGGCTCTCCAGGGCAGAGACAGATAAAACTTTTAGTGGCAGTAAAAGGTGTCTTTCGCCCAAGCCAGCTGCCAACTGTGTGTGTACAAAGGTTTCACTGGAACAAGTTGGTAAGGATTACTCTAGTCTGGTAACTAACCATGGGCAATTCCAGTGGGTCCCAGGAGAAATGTGTGAAAGAGAAGTGTAGTTCAAACTCACTCTTGAGAGCCCTGGCAAATGATGTGTGAAAAAACCAGCTTCTGCTGGGAGATTAAAGCTAGAAAGGAAACATGCCCAGGGCAGAGACACATAGTAACAATTTAAGGTTTTTTTTATTTAATTTTTTTTATTTTTAATCCCTTTTAATTATTTAGTGCTTAAGGAGATATGACAATGGGTGTAACTTTGAATAAAAGTGAGAAGTTCACTAAAACAATTAGGAAGAATCCCAAATTGTAAATAGACCCGAGTAGTCCTTTAGGGAAAAATACTTAAGAGGTTGGGAAGATGATTCAGACAGTAAGATGATTCAGACATTAGGGCTGACCAAAGAAGATATGATTAATTTATGTGTGGTAGAAAGAACTAAGAGTAATGTTATGTGCGGTGGAAAAAACTAAGAGTAAAGAAGAAAAGGTTTATTGTTCTTCCCACCCGGGGTTTAGCAAGTAATAAAAAGGCTTTGCCTATTTAAATGGAAAGACTCAGATAATTTGAGTTGATCAATTTGATGTGATTTCCATTAAAAATTCTTAGATGTGCATATATAATGATTGCATGCAGAATTGAATGGGATTGAATTTAAGAAAAATATCCTTCACCTGTGTATAGCCCCACTTGGGGCTGCTGCAGTTCAAAAACATAATTTGACATGTTTGGCCAGCCTGAGAATTAAGTTGGCTCTTTGGATTGGACTTAGAGCTGTGGGAAGCAGGTAGGCAGTGGTTAGGGCTCACAATCATATTTGTGATTGGAACCACTCCTTGAATTATCCCACTGCTCTGAGAACAAACTATAGGTTGCCCAAAGAAAGAAAATGTGGAGATTTAAAGGGACAGAACCGCCCCAGGTCTGGAAATGTTTTGTGTGAGAATGTGTCTGTGTGTAATTAATTCCAGGCCTGGAGGATTAGACCTTCTCGTAACAGTACACAAAATTATTTAGACAATGGAACTCATTGGCTCCCAGAAAAGAATTGTAAATATGCAAGCAGTCTGATTACAGTACAAATGTGCAAGTATATTGATGGTAAAAAATTGGTGTAAATGTCTTATGTGTTGACCCCCATCTCAGATTAAAAGGAGAGGACTTTCATATAAAGAAATAGTGTGTGCAAGGAAATGAGAAGGGTCCCATGGAGAAATGTGTGTGATTTACTGAAGAAAGGAAGAGAATTATTTTGTTGAAAGGCTGCTGAGTGGAGAAAAGGATGAGATTTCTGTGTAGCATTTTAAGCATTTTTTTTTCCTCTTGTCCTCGCTGGTTTTTAATTATTCTTTCTCTTGCTCAAGGACTTTTTGCCTTGAAAGAGCAAGAGAAACATGAAAGGAGGGTGGATATGGCTTTTGCTCACTTTATTTTTTTTCCTGCTTAGTTGAAACATTGAGCTTTTGCCTAAGAAAGGCGGGGCTGGAAAATAACTTTTTATAAGTTACACAGCTTGCAAAGATAGCTATTGCTGTAGAAACATTATTTCATATCATGACAAAGGAGCCTTAGATGGCTAGGCTGAGGTTGGCAGTTTGCTTAGAACGTTATCTTTGCAGTTGGCTCAGCTCCTGGTTTAGCGCAAGTTACAAGGGAGCTTAGCTCAACAAAGGAATCAAAATTCAAACCAGGCACACTCTGTATATGCTCTTAATCCATACTTTGCTCACAGCAGAAAATTGACACTAAAGTTTGACCTAAATATATTACCTCATTTGTTTGTTTGTTAGCAACACAACTTGTTGCATTTTTAAGAATTTTTACAGAGATGAGTTAGAAATTACAATATGTAGAGAGAGAAAATGTCTAGGATTGCCTGGATATTGTAGGTGGTGAAAGATGTGTATGCAATGAGTTCCAGTTTGCAGTGCTTTGGGGCAGGTAGGAATCCGCGTTTTCTGCCTGCGCTCGCTGCCCGAGTCCTCCGAGCCATCCGGCTTCGGGGCTAGCCACTTCCGTAGAAGGTGGCGAAGACAGGGGGGACCTGGCAGGGTCGAGAGATATCGCACCTCTCTTCTCTAGCCAGCTAAACCCCCTTTTCCAAAGGCAGCTGAGCAGCGGTCAGAAATGGCCACCACATAGAAGAGCTCAGCCAGAAAAAGAAAGTGCAGGAGGAGTTGTGAAGAAGTGAAAGTGTTTTTTGCTGACCGGGATAAAGTAACGAAAGTACCCTGGAACTTAAAATTAAAGTTAAAGATACATTGTTTCCAGAGCTTTACAAGCGGCGAATGGAAATTAAAAGGAAAAGTTTTTTTTTTCTTTTCACTCTCCTTCCTAACGTGACAGCGAATGGAACTGCAAGAGAAATCAGAAAACCAGCATTGGAGGTAATTAAATGCTAAAGGGACAAGGATTTCTGAATACTTAAAAAAAAATCTTTTTTGCTGTAAGTGGGAAGGGAGAGGGGAAAAAATATTGGAGCAGAATTTGAAAATAAGGAGGAGATTTCCTAGAATTCTAAAGAGCTATTAAATATTAATAAGACTTCTAAAAGATATACCTTAATTGGAACTTTGTGACTAAATAGTAACCCCAGAAAGAGAAATGGAAGAAAGACAAAAGTAGTAAAAGAAACAGCTTATTTGGATTGTTTGGTGACTTTGGAACTTTGGGGAATTATTTTTGATTAAAAGCACTTGGGTGGTTGTCTTGGAAAACCTTTTTCTCTCTACAATGGCATGACTTGTGGATGAATTGAAAATTGAACACCAAAAATACAAAAAAGAAGAATAAGAAGGGAAAGATTCTTTGGACACTCTTTTTCAATTTCTAGAAATGGCGGTTTGTATTTATGAAAAACTGACTGCGCAGCAGGGTGACTGGGATAAAGAAGAAGCCATCTTTGATGAACAAGTGACTCTATTTGGGGAAGGAAAGGAGAAAGAGGAAAAGAAAGAGGGGACTTTAAGATTTGAAAAAACAACCAAAAAAGAGAAAAATAAGGTGAAAAGTGGATACAATGTTAGAAAACAACAGAAAGGGGGAAAGCAGAAGAGGAAAAGTGAGGTGGAGAGACAAGGGGGTAAAAAGGGCAAGGAGAAGAATAAGCAAGGGAGAAAGGAAGGGATGAGAAGCCTCAATGGTGGGGAGCAAGATGTAAAGAAACAAAATTCATTTAGAGACAATGGGTAAATTTAATTAAAAAGGGATTCTGTAAAGGTACATAAGATTGTATTTTTATATTTGTATTTAGAAATAATGTTAGAAAATTGGAAACAATATGTAACCAAAAATGGGATAGAACATTTAGTGTAATTCAGTGAAATCTTTGTGAAGAAAAAGAAGGTAATGAAATAAATGAGAGAATTGAAGTAGGAGAAATGGGAACATTTTAATGATATAATGATTTAAAATATGTGATGTGGGGGGGAAATAACTATGGAAAGTATAAGTGTTCCCATAAAAGTATGATATTTAATTGAAAAGTAATGTGTAAAATGTTTAAGATATAAATGAATATTAATATTTATGATTAGATTTGTA
Organism: Pseudonaja textilis; assembly: GCF_049901715.1. Classification (NCBI taxonomy): domain Eukaryota; kingdom Metazoa; phylum Chordata; class Lepidosauria; order Squamata; family Elapidae; genus Pseudonaja; species Pseudonaja textilis. The sequence goes on from NC_142008.1 coordinate 68,548,014, forward strand.
TTGGCGTTGATAGTTGTTTTAATTATATCATATACCTATAATTTTTTTCTTTTCTTTTCTTTTTGTTTTTCTTATAAAATACATTGTGTAATTTTAGAATGTACTAAACAGAATCCCAATGCAAGTTATGTATTATATTAAGTGTTGTGACTGGGAGGTTTGAGCCTGCTGTGCGCTGTGAGTCTGATGTGTCAGAAGACACAGGTTCGAGTGATGAGGAGTGTTTGGCATTGGGATTTGAGCCTGCTTTAATGGGAGATGCAGATGTGAGCCAGAAGGATGAGGAAGTGTCGGAATCACCATCCTCTCCAGAACCTTCCTCATCAATTATGCCTCAGGTGTCAGCAGATGATCGACAGAACATGCCGTCCTCTCCGCTAGAGGGTCCTCAAACCTTCTCCTCAATGCAGTCATGAAGACATTGAGATTCCGCAGTTGGGGGGGAGTTATCATTATACAAAGTCACCATCCACTCTGCTGCTATTCCCTCCAGGACCCTGGTAACACATCTCACCTTGGCTGCTTCAGAAGTGAATTCTCTCTCATATTCTTCCATATAGCTCCAAACTTGTGCCAGGAAGAAGCCCAAATCCTTGGGATTTCCCCCAAATTTCACTTCCAACGGGGGCAGGTTGAATCAATCTTCCAGGGATCACACCTCCTGCTGGGGCCCCTGGAGCTTCAGCCGGCTGCTGTGCTGGTGTAGGCTGAGCTAGGGGGGTGGGGGCTGCCCAGCTGCCCCTGGCTGAAACTGCTCCCCCTTCCCCCTCATACCTTGGAGCGATGCAAGGCTTCTCGAAAGCATCATTGAGGAGCTGTCTGGCTTGATCCAGCATGCATTCCCTCTCTTCCCTTTCTTGCCACAGCTGCTCTCTCGCACGTCTTCGGGTTATGGTGATTCCAGGAGGGGGGAGGTCTTTGGGATCCCTCCATCCAACACCCAACGACCATCTGGGCCTCTCAGCTGGAACTTCTTCCAGAGTAAGGTCGGCTAGCAGATCAGAGGCTGGCACCTCCAATAGCAGCATCGACTGCCCTCCCCCCACCAGCTCCCTGGTCGTCTTCTTCACTAGCTGGAGATGACATGATGTAAAAACCCCTCGGAAGAAAAGTTGATAGTTTCTCTGGGTGGGCTGATGAGCAGATTCAGAATAATGTCAGTCTGTGCTCCTTTCAAAATCCAAGAAAGAAACACACAGACTCCATAGATTAGAGCAAAGTTTTTTCTTTTACTGAAAATCAAAGTGGAAACTACAGGTTGAATTCTGAATCTAAAGAATTTGACACGCAGATCACATATACAAAGGGATGGAATTGTCCCCACCCCCAAAGTCCATAAGACTCTTCCAATTAAAAGTTCTGAATATGATCATGTGGGCATCTTCAGGTAGTGATGAGGCCTCTGTCCATTGACCTTGACATATTTTGATAAAACTTCGCAGCTGCGCAAAGGAAAGAAAAAGCTAGGCAAGGAAATAGAAACTTAAGAACAGGAATTTATACTTCCCCTCCTCCTTCCCATTTACAGCATAGGAATGTAACACCTCCAGCTTTCTTCCCGTCCAATTCCCCCCTCCCCCCGTTACTAATGACAGCCGAAAGATGGAGAACAGTGAGAAAGATGCATAGCAGTAGAAAAGATGTAGAAAAAGAATGTAGAAGAAATCTTGAAGGCTGACAGGTCTGGGGAAGGGGAGGGCCAGTACATAGCATCAAGAAGGTCTTGCAGGAACTGCTGACACACTCCAGCCACATGAGGTCTAGCATTGTCTTGCATTAAGAGGAACCCAGGGCCAACCGCACCAGCATATGGTCTCACAAGGGGTCTGAAGATCCCAGCTCGGTACCTAATGGCAGTCAGGTTACCTCTGGCGAGCACATGGAGGGCTGTGCGGCCCCCTAAAGAAATGCCACCCCATACTGACCTACTGTCAAACCGGTCATGCTGGAGGATGTTGCAGGCAGCAGAACGTTCTCCATGGCATCTCCAGACCCTGTCACATCTGTCACATGTGCTCAGTGTGAACCTGCTTTCACCTGTGAAGAGCACAGGGCGCCAGTGGTGAATTTGCCAATCTTGGTGTTCTGACAAATGCCAAATTTCCTGCACAGTGTTGGGCTGTAAGCGCAACCCCCACCTGTGGACGTCGGACCCTCATACCACCCTCATGGAGTCTGTTTCTGACCTTTTGAGCAGCCACATGCACATTTGTGGCCCGCTGGAGGTCATTTTGCAGGGCTCTGGCACTGCTCCTCCTGTCCCTCCTTGCACAAAGGCGGAGGTAGCAGTCCTGATGTTGGGTTGCTGCCCTCCTATGGCCTCCTCCACATCTCCTGATGTACTGGTCTGTCTCCTGGTAGCGCCTCCATGCTCTGGACACTACGCTGACAGACACAGCAAACCTTCTTGCTACAGCTCGCATTGATGTGCCATCCTAGATGAGCTGCACTACCTGAGCCACTTGTGTGGGTTGTGGACTCCGTCTCATGCTACCACTAGAGTGAAAGCACCACCAGCATTCAAAAGTGACCAAACCATCAGCCAGAGAGCATAGGAACTGAGAAGTGGTCTGTGGTCATCACCTGCAGAACCATTCCTTTATTGGGGATGTCTTGCTAACTGCCTATGCTTATCACCTGTTGTCTATTCCATTTGCACAACAGCATGTGAAATTGATTGTCAATTAGTGTTGCTACCTAAGTGGACAGTTTGATTTCACAGAAGTGTGATTGGCTTGGAGCTACATTGTGTTGTTTAAGTGTTCCCTTTATTTTTTTGAGCAGTGTACGATGGAAGAAGATGAAAGTCAATACTAGGGGTGTTAGGGACGATGTAAGAAAGAGGAAGTGGTGTTTTTTTAATTGACACTGGGGCAGCGAGAACTTTGATATCAGTATTAACTGAAGAGATGAAATTAAGTGGACAAAGTATTAGAGTATCTGGAGTAAAAGGGAAGGATTTGAAGTACCCAAATTAATCCCCCTCTAATTTGGAATAACAGGGCAAAGTAAAAAGATAGAGGTAGAAATGTTATATATATATCAGAAGGTGTTAACTTGCTGGGAAGAGATTGCCTAGCAGATCTTCAATTGAAATCTGAATGTGGGCCAATAGAGATGATTCCTATGAGGGTTTTGAACCCCACTTAAAATAACACTCAAGAATCCAAACGAAGTAGTTAGGCAAAAGCAGTACTCAATTTCTATAGAAGAATAGAAGGGGTGGCATCCCAACCCTTACCTATAAACAAGCAAGAACTCAGGAAATTCTTAGGCTTGGTGGGATACTGCAGACTATCCTACCAAACCTCTGTATGCAAAGTTAATTGAATCTGAACCTTGGAATATGTAGTGGGAGAGAAATGAAAGAGGAGGTTTTGAAATTTTGAAATAAGCCTTAACCAAGGCTCCCGTGTTAAGTTTGCCAAATTTGGAAAAGCCATTCCATCTCACCGTAAATACAGAGAATGGAATTGCACAAGATGTGTTGGCTCAGGACCAGGCAGAACGGAAGCCTGTGGCATTTCTGTCAAAAATAATGGAAAATTGACCTTTGGGGGAGCCCTCATTGTGAGCACCCCACATCAAGTCAGAACCAGGGATGGGATTCTACCAGTTCTGTCCAGTTCTATAGATCCGGTTGTTATGATTCTGTACAGTTTGGAGAACTGGTAAATTGCACCACTGGCTGGCCCCACCCCTCTCCCTCTGCCCCTCCCCTCCCCCCACCCACTCGGTCCTTGTTGCACATGTGCAGCATCACCTGCAGCCTGCTTTTGCCCACCTGTCAGGCCAGCTATTGCTGCCTGCCTTCCACTGTGGCCCTGCCTGATCTCCCTGGGTGAGTGAGGCTCTGCAAGCTAGCCTACCTGCCACTGCCACTCACCTTCTCCTCCTCCTCACTTGTCTTTTGCCACCACTGCCCTAACCTAGGCAACCACTTTGCCACCTGAATGCCCCTTTGCCTGCCACTCCTTCCCTCTCCTACCCGCAGTCCCTTTGTAGGACCTGGAACAATCACCCCTGATTGGCCCCACCATGCCCGCCCAGTCACATCCATGTTGGCAACAGGCTTCAGAAGACTCTGAAACAAGCATGGCAATCTAGGGCTGGAAGGGATCTCAGAGATCATCTTCTAGTTCAACCCCCTGCTCCAGCAGGAGATCCTTACAGAATCATAGAATAGCAGGGTTAGAAGGGTGCCTGTCTGTGCGTGTGAGTGTCTGTGTGTGTGTGAGAAGAGAGAGAGACAGAGAGAGAGCGTGCAAGAAAGGAAGAGGGAGAGAAAGAAAGATAGCAAGAAAGAAAGAGGGAGAGAAAGAGAAGGAAAGAGAAAGAAAAAAATAGGAAGAAAAACAGAAATAGGAAGGAAGGGGGAAGAGGGGAAACTGTGCTATTATTTTTAATTGTTCCATTATTTACCATATATTAATATTTTACACTGTCCCTACACCTAGAGTGATTTTACTGCCTTCTTTTGCCCAGATATTTTTCAGGGGTTGCATGTCTATAGTCCAGAGCATAAATGCATGTGTGTTTAACAGAGTTGAAAGGGACCTTGGAGGTCTTCTAGTCCAACCCCCTGCTCAGGCAGGAAAATTGAGGATGTCAAACTCTGAGTAGAGGTCCTGGGAAAGGTGTCAGAATAACAGAGTAACACTTAGAAGGGACCTTGGGGAGAACCCTATAACATTTCAGAGAAATGGCTGTCCAGTCTTTTCTTAAAAACCTCCAGTGTTGGAGCACCCAGAATTTCTGCTGGCAAGCAGTTCCACTGGTTAATTGTTCTCACTGTCTGGAAGTTTCTCCTTAGTCTTAGTTTGTGTCGTATCGGCCGATAAGATCACAAAAGACGCGAGGCAGTGACTGGTTTTAGCTCTTTTTATTTAGGTTTTAAAAATCTGCCGCCGGCTGGGTATGCGGCGGCTTATATGGAACTGGCGCCGGGCGCCGCGGCCAATTCCCATCAGCAGCTCTGCCGGGCTCTTGTTCGTTGTTGTGTTCGGGGTTATGTGTTGTATGAATAGCATCCTGTTGATTTTGTCCTGTATTTCTCCGGTTTCGATTTTTTGAATTGTGTTTTTCGTGAACTGGACCATTTTTTCCACCCTTCCGTTCGCCGCCGGGTGAGCCGGTGCTGTCAACGCGTGCCGAATCCCCCGTTCTGCTAGGAATCTTTCGAAGGGTAGTGCGGTGAACTGGGGCCCGTTGTCCGATACGATGACATCTGGGAGGCCATGGGTTGCGAATAGTTTGCTGAGCTCCTTGATGACAGCTTCTGTGGTGGTTGTTCTCATGTTGCTTACCTCCAGCCAGTTGGAGTAAGCATCTACCGTCACCAGGAAGGTGTGTCCTTTGGTGGGTCCTGCGAAATCTATGTGAATCCGGGACCATGGCCCTCTGGGGGTTTCCCATTCTAGGATTGGGGCGGCGGGGGGGGCTTGGTCTGGATTCTTGGCACTGCTTGCACGATGCCACCCAGGCTTGATTTCTTTGTCCATCCCTGGCCACCAGGCGTGACTTCTGGCCAGGGCTTTTGTTCTAACGATGCCAGGGTGCCCTTCATGCAGCATGTCCAAGACTCTTTTCTGTAGTTTTTCCGAGATTATGACTCTGTCCCCCCCACAGTAAACAGCCCTTTTGTGTGAAGAGTTCTGTTTGGCGGCTCCGGAAGGTTCTGAATTGCTCATCATCGTCTTTTTCCGGCCACCCTTTCTCCACCCATCTTAGAACCCGCGCCAGACATTTGTCTTTATTTGTTGCCAGGGCAATGTCTGACGTGGTTAGGGGGAGATTGGGTAAAGTCTCTATGCTCAGAGTGGACATGGTGGGTGCTGGGTCAGTGTCCAGGTCGGGCAGCGGTGTGTGGCTTAATGCATCTGCATGCGGGATTGACTTACCGGGGCGATGGTCCAGCCGGTAATTGTAGGCGGCGAGGAATTCGGACCACCTCGTCATCCTCGGGGATAGGATGTTCGGAATGGCTCTGTCCCCCGCCAGGATTCCGAGCAGCAGTTTGTGGTCTGTGATGATGGAAAAAGTCCTGCCGTAAAGGTACTCGTGGAACTTCTTTACGGCTGCAATGATTGCCAGGGCCTCTTTGTCTAGCTGGCTGTAATTCCTTTCCGGTTTTGAGAGAGTCCTTGAAAAGAAAGCGATGGGTGCTTCTTTTCCATCGGCGAGGGTGTGGCTGAGGACGGCCCCGACGCTGAAAGGGGACGCGTCGCACGTTACGGTTAGGGGTAGTGTCTCGCTGTATTGGATGAGAACAGCGTCCGATGTGAGCAGGTCTTTTGTTCTGTTGAATGCGTCTTCCTCTCATCTTCCCCAGCTCCAGGTGGCTGTCTTGTCGAGCAGCCTATGCAACGGTTCGCCGCGTTGCCTTTTGGGGCAGGAAAACATTATAGAAGTTAATCAACCCCAGAAACGCCTGCAATTCGGTTTTATTTCTTGGTCTGGGGGCTTTCTTGATGGCTCTGATTTTTCTCTGTTGGGTGGATCCCATGCTGGTCTAGGAGGTACCCTAGGAATTCGACTCTTTCTGTGCGCAGCTGGCATTTTTCTTTCTTGACTTTTAGCCCTGCGTCTTTGAATCTTTGCAGCACCTCCCTCAGACGGCTTTCCAGTTGTTTTTGGTCGGCCGCTGATACCAGCACGTCATCAAAATAGGGCACTACCCCTTTGATGCCCTGGAGGAGCCTCTCCATTAAACTTTGGAAGACCCCCCGGGGCTACGCTGACTCCAAATTGGAGCCTCTTGCAGCGGAATGCCCCGCGGTGGGTGACTATGGTCTGCGCTTCTGCAGTTTCCTCATCAACTGGCAGTTGCTGATAAGCTTGTGCCAGGTTGAGTTTGGCAAAAATCTTGCCCCCCCCCCCCCCAAGTGAGTGTAGGAGGTGCTGCACTACCGGGACGGGGTAGGCGCTTTGTTGCAGCGCGCGATTGAGGGTGGCCTTATAGTCACCGCAAATTCTCACTGATCCGTCTGGTTTTACTGGGGTGACTATAGGGGTCTCCCACCTGGCATGGTCTGTTGGTTCGAGTACTCCCTGTTCGCTGAGCTTATTTAATTGCTCGTCGATTTTGGGCCTGAGCGCAAAGGGTACTCGCTGGGGTTTGAGGCGGATTGGGGCGATGGCGGGATCTAGGCTGAAGATTATCGGGCCCCTCGGTACTTGCCTAGGCTGCCGTCGAAGACTTCTTGAAATCGCGCGAGCTGCTCCTCCCAGTCCGCCTCGGCGACGTGGTTGGTGCCGGTCATCTCTATTCCCAACGGCACGAACCATTGGAGTCCCAAAAGGCTGGGGCGGTCCTTCTCGACGACGGTCAGGGGGAGTATCTCGGTGCTCCCCTTGAATGTGACTTTGAAGTGTCCGATTCCTACCACGGGGATGCGGTTCCCCTGGTAGTCCTTGAGGATGAGTTTCTGGCTTTCCAGATCTCGCCACTGTATGGTTGGCACCAAACGTTTGATTTCCCGCCATGCGACCATGGATAGGTAGGACCCAGAGTCCACTTCCATTTTGCATGGGCGGTCCTCAATGGCCACCTCCACGTGGACCTTTCGGCCATCCCAGTTGGATGAATGGCCGATGACGACCGTCTGGTGGGTTTCTTCACGTTGCCGGGCCTCGTTGAAACGCCTGTTTCTTCCTTCCCGACTCCATCGGCTCTCGGTGTTTCGGTCTCGCTTCCTCGGGGGGGTGCCATCTCGTCTCCGCGGGCTGCTGTCTTGGCGCCGGGGGCTGTAGTTCCTTTTAAAATGGCAGACCTTGGCGAAGTGGCCCCGTTTGTCGCAGTGCCGGCATATCGCGTCGACAAACCGGCATTCTGACCGTGGGTGATCGCTGCCGCAACCGGCACACTGGAACCTCAATTTGCGGCTCCGCTGCTCGCGCCGGTCGTGTTCCGTCTGTAGCCGGTGGATGTCTTCTTCATCGTCCTCAGAGTCGGTGGGGAGTCGAGGTCGCCGTGGTGTGTGGAGGTGGTTGTTCGGCGGTTGGTCTCGGGCTGCCTCTCGAGGATCGGGGTTGTCTCGGCCATGGCTGGGCGATCCGTGGTGCTCGCTTGCCGCATCCAGGCCACTGATCTCCTGGTTGCCTCCGCTGCGGTGGCCTCGGCGAGGGCGCCGGTGAGGGATATGTTGCCCCTCGCCATGAGCCGGCTCTGCAGGACGGGGTCTTTGAGGCCAAGGATGATGCGGTCTCGCAGTCTTCGTCGAGGTCGGTGAACCCGCACAGGCCCCCGAGGTCCTGTAGATCAGCCATGAAGTCGCTGATGCTCTCGCCCTCTTTTTGATCCCGCCGGTAGAAATCGTGTCGGTGGATGAGAGTGGGCACAGCGGGTGCGTAGTGACTTCGCAGCAGGGGTTCGAGATCGGCCCAGTCCATTGCTTTCATGTCGAGGGGTTTGGCGAGGGCCTTCGCCATCTTAAACACTGCGGGCCCGCAGTGGGTCAGGAAAACGGCCCTTTTTTTCTGCCCATTTGCGTCTTTGAGATTGCTGCTCTCCAAGAACATGAGCAATCTATCGATGTAGGATTCCCAGTCCTCAGCAGCTTGGTTGAAAGGTGCGGGTGGCGCGGTGCCGCTGGCCATGTTGCCTGTTGCTGTTCCGCGTGCCACGTGCGATGTGGGTCTTGCTTCAGGATCCCACCTTCGTCGCCAGTGTCGTATCGGCCGATACGATCACAAAAGACGCGAGGCAGTGACTGGTTTTAGCTCTTTTTATTTAGGTTTTAAAAATCTGCCGCCGGCTGGGTATGCGGCGGCTTATATGGAACTGGCGCCGGGCGCCGCGGCCAATGACAGCCGTTCGAATTGCCCGCGATCAGCTCGGCCAATCGCGGTCGATTCCGAACGGCCAATCAGTGCCGCGCGCTCGACCAATCCGGTTGCTGTGCGCTTGTCCAATCAGGACTGCAGGATTTCAAGAATGTTAATGTCCATACAGAACAGTTTGCTTCTCTCTTTGTTCAGTTTCCATCCATTGCCTCTTGTTTGCCTTCTGGTGCTTTGGAAAATACATTGTGTCCCCCCACCCCCAATCTTTCTGGCAGCCCCTTAAAAGCCTGTTGCCTATCACACTCTTGAGCAAAACATGAGAGACATTTCCTCCTTTCAGTGGTCCATGAAAGTACATCTATAGTACGTAGATCAGGGGTCCCCAACCACCAGGCCCCGGACCGGGACCGGACGGGGATCATTTTCTACCAGGCCGCCGGTTTGCTGGGCACTGCCATCTTGTTTCGACGAGAAAGTGCTTCCAGGTGAGCTTTTCCAGTTGGAAAGCGGCGTTTGGGTCCTGAAGGAATCCTCGTGCCTTAGTTTCATTGAAGTGGGGGGCGGCTTTGAACGAAGAGCTGTCCCAATGACGGAGGAGATTAAGAAAGCACAAAAAAGCACAAAAAAGGTACAAAGGAGGAGTTGAAGGTGGCGAGGAGTAGTGGGGGACGGCTGGCTGGCTGGTCGTTCGGCTCGCCTTGCCTTGTCATGCATGCTGATGCCGGTACCGGGCCACGGATCATTTTGTGATGCTGGTACCAGGCCGTGGCACAAAAAAGGTTGGGGGCCACTGTTATAGATAATAAAGTCAAAAAATGGTGAACAACATTTTTACAGAACTATAAAGTTGAGGCTGGGTGTAACAAAAAATGGCTGGGAGGGGAAGGGCCAGGCGAGGCACCCTTTGACGTGAGTGACATTGAGTTGGTCACACCCTCACAGTCACATGACCACCAAGCCACACCAGCCAGTCATGTGACCACCAAGCTATGCCCAGCAAGCTACACCCACAAATTAAGCCACACCTTCAGAACCGGTTGTTAAGAAATTTGAATCCCACCCCTGGTCAGAACCATTCTCCAGCAAAAAGCAGGGAGACGTAAGCAGACAGATTTGGTTTTAACTACAGATCATAATTTGAATCCAGGACATTTCTTAGCCAACACTAGATCAGTGGATCAATATGGATTAGAACATCATTGTTCTGAAGTAATAGACTTACAAACTAAAATAAGACCTGATTTGGGGGAACACCCCCTTCAGAAAAGAGAGGCAATTTTTATGGATGGTTCTTCTAGGGTGGAGGGAGGAGCAAAGAAAAATATACCAAAGAAATCCTGGAAGCAGTGGCGGGGGGGTCTGCCTCGAAGCTGGTCTGTTCAAGCTTGTGGATTGTATGCACTAAATCAAGCTCTATGTATTTTGGAAGGACACAGATTCCAGATATGTGTTTGGGATAGTGCATACTTTTGGCAAAATATGGGTGGAAAGGGGAATTATAAACAGCAAGGGAAAGGAACTACTCCATGAAATTCTGATAAAGGAAATAATGAGTTCCTTACAAAAACCTAGAAAAATAGCAATAACACATGTGAATGCACACCGAAAAGGAACATCATTTGAGAACATAGGTAATCGGATTGCTGCTGAGGAGGCAAAATTGGCTGCGAGTGTGGAGAGAATGGAGGTATTAATTCCTGTGTTAGAATCAGCAGGAGAAATTCCTGCATTCACTGAAAAAGAACAAAAAGAATTACATCAAATAGGAGGACAGGAGGGGGAGAAGGGAAAGCGGTTTCTCCCAGATGGAAGACAAATAAGTAAACCAATTGCACAACAGTTGTTGGAAAAATTACATGAAGGAAGTCATTTGGGAATTCAAGCCATTGTAGATGAACTTTTGAAATGTTATGGTTGTACTGGAATATACCCTGTAGCAAAATCAATAATTTATGAATAAACAAGCTGTCTGGAAACAACAGATTGGTGGGAGGCCACCAGCTTTAAGACCCTTTCAGTGTATTCAAGTGGATTTTATGGATTGCCAAAAGTGGGGGGAGTAAAATATTTATTGGTCATAGTGGACCACCTCACAGGGTGGGTGGAAGCTTTTCCCTGCAGTAATGCTACAACAAGAGTTAATATTGGAAACACATATACCATGGACTAAATGTCTTCCTTTAAGCCCTACTGAGAATAGCTTAAAGTAGAATATTACTCTATAGACATTTGCTCTCTTGATATATATAAAATCCTGCTGTAAATATATTTCCTTATGCATTTACTCATTGTTAGATGTTATGTCTCCCCTTTAATTGCAGGTGAGCAAAACGAAATATAGCAGTTCCAGAAATATCACAAACCAAAAAGCAAACCCCCACAAGAGGACTGCTGAAGTATTTTCAGTCCTCAGCAATAAATCCAAACTCTGTCCGGCAATCCTGATGTGGCTATAAATCTCAATGCCTCAAAGAGTTATCTTCGTGTGTTCACTCCCATAAATCACTTTGCTTCTGGCGAATTTCACCAGCCAAGCCATTTCCTTTTATCCTCTATGGGGCGTGTTAATCTCCTTAATTAGTCACTGGCTCGACGCCTCCTTCCCAATTGAGATTGACGTCTCAATCTCCGTCTATTTCTCACATCAAGCCAGGATCTCTTCTTCGCTGTTCTCTTCTTCGCTGGAAAACTCTCGCCTGTTTTCCTGGTTAGCTATTGCCAGCTGCTGCTCAGTCAGAGGAGAAGAACCGGAGGAGGTCGAAGGTCCTGTCAACTCTGCTAAATCAGGTTCGTCTCTCCTAGTTAAATCCATTTCCTCATCCTGGCTAACATCCAAGTCACTCAGCAATGCAGGTTCAAATTCCACTGCCAGATCCTCTTCATTCGAACTCACAACTGCCAATGGAGCAGATTCCAATCCTGGAGTCACAACAGCATCCTCCTGTACTTTACATAGGTAAATATGTTAGAGATACATATAATCATTATGTTGTATTAAGATAGCTTGAGGGAAGGTGTGCTGAATGTAACGCTAATATGTAACAGTGTGGTATTAGAAATAGATATTTCTTTGTTCTTGGACTGTTAGAAAGAGGCCCTGCTGAAGGAACATTCCTTAATGCCAAATAAGGTAAGAAAAAGCCATGTTGGCAACGTATGTGATGGATGATCATTGGGAGGTGTTGAAGTTGATGTGGTCTCCATAATTTGTTTCGGATTAGCTATGGTCAGTTACTGGACCCAATGTAGGAGGGGCATGGGGGGGCATCAGGATAGAAAAACTATAAAATGTAATGTTCTGAAATCTCAAGGTGTGGTTCTTGGCTCAAACCTCATGTTGAGGTCAGCTAAGATCCTACCCCTCTTCGCAAACAGCTTTTTCCCTTTTTTATGCTTTAACTTTACAAATAAAATCTCTGTGTTTTCACTGATCCAAGTTTTTGTTATCTGGAGTCATTTACAACACTACCAGCCCACAGCTTATTGGCAACTGGGTGATATGAATGCATGCATACACAGCCCCACTCATGCAAGCATTGCAGGGGCTCATGACCCTCTTGTGTGCTCAGGGCTTCACTCACATGAGCATCACAGGCACTTGGGGCACCACTTACATGAGCTTCATGGTCCTACTCACTCGAGCAATGGTGCTCCTGCACCTGACTCTCCCGCAAAACAATCCCCTCTTTCCCCTCTCCCTCCTGCTCTGGGCCAACCCAGAAAGTTGACGAACTCTGGTCTAAACTCCGATAGCCTTGTTTCAGTATGTGATGTGTTAGGTCTTATGCTAAACCAAGTAAACAAAGTCTCCACAATTGTTGGTTTTCATTTGATGTTGTTTTGCCTTGCCTTGGCAGGTTTGGGTCTTGAGGATCAAGTGACATGGGCCTTATTATACTTGCTCAGCAACATCTGTTATATTGTACTTTATTTTTACATTTGATTATAACTTTGTATGAATGGGATGCAGAAGTTTCCTGCCTTAGCAATCAACTGGTTGAAATTTTTTGACTACAAGATAAGAACTTTCTAGGCTGAATAACAAAGGTTTTCTTTTTCAACTGCGTGTTAATTTAACTGCGTGCTAAATTCAAGCTTTTTTATTTTATTAGTTTATTTTAAGAGATTGGCTCTTTGATAAATTTCTAGGGTTTTTTCACTTAAGAAGTTTCAATTTAGCTGAAAGGAACGCATGACATCTTTCCCATTCTAACTTTTTCCCCTACTTTTAAGACGTTCTTTTCAATGGTTATGCTTAAATATTATTGAATGCTTGATCTCATTGTTTTTCTCCAATTCACTTTTTCTCTGTACTTTTTTGTTGTTGTGCTAAGTATAAAAAGAAATTTAAGGCTTTGTTCTAGGCTTTCTTTATTTTATAGAGAGACCATTCTTTATCAGAGCGCTCTAATTTGCCTTTAAAGGATCTTTCAATTCAGTTGCTTTTTGGAAAGAATGTGCCAAGGCAAGATCTAAGCCCAAATTTGGCTAACCGTTTCTTAATACTTGGTTGAAAAGTCTTCCAAGAATACTAGGCTAGGAAGAAAGGAACTAAAAAAGATGATTGCAAGCATTTCTATTTCTTTGTTAGGAAAATTGCAGAACTATATTGTGATGTCACAATAAGTGAGGCCTAACTTGAGATACTTTTAAGGCCAATTTCTTGTTTGCCCTGATTTTGTTAGACATATTGCTAAATTCAAGCTTTTTTATTTTATTAGTTTATTTTTAAGAGATTGGCTCTTTGATAAATTTCTAGGGTTTTTTCACTTAATATGAACAATTGCAATCTTTTGGGAAATAAATCTGTTAAATGCTGAAGAATTACAGGAAAAATTCCCTCTCTCTCTTTGAGGCAGTTTTTAAAATGTTAGGTCTTTTGGGTCCTTTTTCCCCCCCATCATCAAGAAAATCTAAGTAGCAGCTTCAATTAGTAGATTGGGGTAGATAATATCTCCCCGTCAGAGCATTCAAAGATACCCAGCTCTTTCAACTGAAAAACTGACTGTGCAGTGGTGAGACTCAAATAATTTAACATCTCTGCCCTAATGACTGGGTAGATGGGTGGGCATGGCTGGGTGGTCATGTGTGGTCATGTGACTGGGTGGGCATGGACAACTCGACATCACGTCTTTGTCTTAAGTATAAAAAAAGATATACCAAAAGTTAGTTTATTATTTCATGCATTTAATACTTAAATAAGAATATAAAAGGTACACAAAACTAAATTTTGTTGCAAGAAAGAGTTTTAAAATATTAATGAAAAACTATTAGATAATATGCCAAGAAACAATAAAACTGTTATTTAAGGTATTTCCAAATTGCTGTTTTTTCATCAGCTGTGTGATGTGCTCTCAACAATTTTTTGACTGTAGGAATAGGGTCCCATTCTTGTAGAAGTAGGCCAATTAGACTGATAGTCATTAGGTTTGTTATATTGGAAACAGCAACTTGTCCTCTCTGAACATATGATGTTTCCACTTCTGCTGAACTTCCAGCAATTTTTCTGACAATATCTTTAGTTATTTGAATACTGTCAGGAATTTCATATGAAATCTTGATAATCATTATTAATCTTGTAATTAAAAATGTCACTAAATACAAGCAATTGTTTTTCAGCTGCTTTCTATGGAATTACTACTTTTTCAATATTCCAGTAATCTGGCTCCAAAAAATTGAGAAATTTTACTTTTTGTGTCTTGCAATTGGCTATCTGTTTTTAAAATGTTCACAATCCATTAGTCTTTTATTCAAATTTGTTATGTTTTCTAAAAGTCTTTCCCAAGGAAGCACAACAAATAGATGACTTTCAATAAATTTTATATTTTCGAAGGCTTCTGAAGTAATTAAGAATTAATAAATCATTTTTTTTCATATGCTTTATAAGCATTTCAAATGCTTTACTTGATCTCATCACAAGTTTTTCAGCCTTTATGAAGTCTACATTTTTTGCTTGCAGTGCATTTGAAAGAGGAGAAATTTTGTTTAGAATGTCAATCATCAATGCCAAATCAGTAATAAAATATATATTTTCAAGATGGGCAGCCATACTTAAGTATTTTTCATTTGAATGAAAATAGTGATGTACCACTGGATAAGCACGCCACACAGCTACGGTTAGCCTTAAATTGCAGGCAATTCAACTTGGTCCCAAAACTCTACCAATCTTTATAATTTGAATTCAAAGTTGTTCAGATATTTTGGTAAGTTCAGTTTGGTTCTTATTGGATTTATGAAAAAATAGTACATATCTTATCAATAAATATTTTAAAATTATTTACTTGCTTTATTTCCTTTATTGAATCAAGTTGGAGGGGATGGTTTAAGCAGTGCCATATTGTGGTGTTTGGAAACTCTTTTGCTATTCTAGTCAGGGGTGGGCTTCAAATTTTTTAGCAAGGGGCTCTCTGCGCTAATGACTGCCTGGGTGGGCGTGGCCAACCCAACACCACTCCCATCCAGTCACATGATCCCCAGCCATGCCTACCCAGGGTTTTGTTGCTCCAGTTTTCTGTGGGAAATGGGTCTCTCTCTCTCTCTCCGCCTCCCTCCCTCCCATTTCTGGTTTTCTCTTTTCCCACCTGTCCCTCTTTTTCTTCCTTTCTTTCCCTTTCTCTTTTATCCTCTCTCTCATTCTCTCCCTCCAGCTCTCATTTCTCTCCCTCTCCCCTTCTCTCTCATTTTTCTATTTCTTCTCTCTCATTCTCTCCCTCCATCATTTTCCCATTTTTCTTTTTCTCCCCTTTTCTCTCTCATTTCTCTTTCTCTATAAAATTTAAATAAATAAATGGTTCCAGTTTTTCCTTTCAAACAGGGGATCAGGTTTTCTTCTGCATCGTGCTTGGAGGAAAAAAAATCTGATGGCCTTTTTATCATTTCAATAAGGGCAACAAAATGATTTCAAAAAAAAGTTAAGATGCATCAGGTTTATCCTGACTAATTCCTGACATTTCAGCTATGCAGCTTTTGTGACTCCAGCCTAGTTTTTTTTTCAGAATTGCTGGGTAGATATTGTGGGCTCTGTGTGAAATTTATGCTCAGATTTGTGGTGTTGGTATCTTTGCATTCACAGTTGTTTTTATAATGCTGCTACAAGTGTTCATTTGGCCGAAAAATGCCATTTATAAGTATTTGAATAGATATTTAATTGGACTGCATGGCTCAAATCTCTCTGAAATTATTCAGGAATTAGTCAGGATAAACCTGATGCAGCTTAACTTTTTTTCAAATCATTATTTTGTTGCCCTTATTGAAATGATAAAAAGGCCATCAGATTTCTTTTCCTCCAAGCATTCCATTTGAAAGGAAAAACTGGAACCATTTATTTATTTAAATTTTATACTTGGGAAAGGGAGATTTCTTATTGTGCTCCATCAACATTCCAACTGAATTGGGGCATCTCCCAGCATAAGAGTCAAATGCTTCTGAAAACTTTATTCCTAAAAATAACTTATTCACAAAAATAGAAAGCTACCAAATAGCCTGGGAATCAGTTAAGGGTAAATGATGACTGAAATTTATTCTTTCAATGTTTTACTCTTTCAACATTTCTAGCCAGGAAGCAAAATTTGTTGTTTATGCAGTTTATGCATAAAATATCAGGTTTCCTAAAATTGTTCATGATTGCCAGTTGCCATCCCTCCCTCCGTCCTCTCTTTCCTTCCCAAAGATTCATCTTTCTATACAAAACTATTCTGTTTCTGAAATGATAGAACAAACCAAGTCAAACACCATGTGGAAAGCCTTGCTTGAGCGTGGAGACATGCATCTTCTTAAAGCAAAATCAAAAGGACATTATCAGGCTAAATATATTTTCTTTGAATAATGAAAATTAAATTTAGGAAAGAAAACTGGCTTTCTTGAAACATTTCAAAGAGAGAGAAGCAGCTGAGTTGGGCCAGTGTCTCAGGAGATCAGGGAGCCAGGAAAGTGGGCAAGGGAACCGGAGAGCAGTTGGGCCATGGGCAGCACGTAGTCTAGGGCCTAGGTAAGCTGCAAGCAAGGCAAGTGAGCAGCCAAAGCAGATGAGGTGAAAAAAGAAGTAGCTGTAAAAGATGGGATGGGTGGGGCAGTGAGGGATGGGGTGGACGGGGCCGGCCAGTGGTGGGATTTGCCGGCTCACCGAACTGTGCAGAATTGTAACAACCACTTTGCCTGAACTGGTCCGAACTGGCTGAATCCCCTCTGTCTGTTGCAAGAGCTATAAAGTATTGGTGAGGAGGTGGAGAAATTTCCCTCACAAATTTCCTCAAGAGTTCATTTCCAATAGGGACCAGTTAATACCATTCCATTCTAGCATATTTCTATTGTGACACTAGAAGCAGCCAAAACAAATCTAAAAGTAATAATTAATATAAAAAAACTGGTCCAATGTCACCATAATGATTCAAAAGAAGACTTTTGGACAAAGATCATAATCAATTCTTTTTGCTATTTACCCATGTTCACTGATTAAAAATGGCTTTTTAGTGGCATACTGCTGCTCTCTGTTTGTTTACTTTCTTTTAATATTTAATTTTTAGGACTTTTGAATCCCATTTCACAATTAAACTATAACTGTGAAATTAATTTCAATCAATTGATTGATTTAAATTACTTGACTATGTATGTATTCCGCTTCTGGAGGGGGATTAATCCCACTCATTTTTATCTTCAAGTCTTCTTATAATTGCTTCTTTTAAAGTGTTCTTTCATTAATTAAGTAGAAAAAACAAAGTTTTTCACCCAGTCCAACACACTTTCTTTCCATTCCTTCTTCCGATCGGGGCTGTTCCAGCCTTTTTAGCAGCTTTAATGGCCACTTTCCACAACTGGCTTAGGGAGCTTTCTCTGAATCAACCAGGGACTTTGCAATGTCCCTGGGATCAACAGAGTGAGCTCCCCTTATTCATCGTCTCTATGGGATGATTTAGATCCAAGTGGACCAACCAGCTGTCAGGATATCAACAGCTTTCCAGGAGACCCCGAATCGCCCATCGTCTCACCTGGTATCAGTCCCGCCCACCACCACAGAATCTTGAAGATTGTTTAAAAATGCACATATATGCAGACACTTTGAATACCAGTTTAGTTTATTTAAAATTGGTAGTAAATGCTCAAAATCACAAGTACATTTTAGTAAATTATATATCTAATCTCTCCGAGTCAATTCTCAATATACAGAAAAACAACAAAACAAGTTAATGGAGCAATTGAGAAAACAGGATGTGTGTTTGCGTTTTATTTTTATAGTTATAATGTACAATGAAGATGGCATTTAATTTCATTGTATGAGGTGCAACTAAAACTAAACTGAACATACTCTTTGATTAATGCTAAAGACATACAAGATGAGAATAACATTATGATTGTTTTTATAAAACATGCAAGTTTTGTTAGAAACCTCTTGAGTAATTCAGAACAATCTCTTATTTGCTTGTAAACATTATTAGAAGAGAAGTCAAAAAATAACATGTAACTAATCTTAAAATTTAGATAACACAAAAGAAATTATATGTATGTAGAGCAATGGGATGCATACATCAGTAAACTAAGATAGTTGACAATTAGATATTGCTTCTGCAGCATAAAGATACTGGCAGAAAATTAAAACATGGTTGGAGGAAATGACGACAGAACAGATTGAATTCAAACCAGAATTCTTCCTATTACAGATCTTTAACAATTTCCAAAAAAAGTGAAGTATACAATATTGCATATATTGATGGCAGCTAGATTGGCCTTTGCACAATGTTGGAAACAGCCTCATACTCCACCATAGGAAATGATTATTCAAAAAATACTAAATTGTGCAGAAATAGATAAATTAACCCAAGCATTAAAAGAGAAAGAAACATCAATATACTATGAGAGCTGGAATTGTTGGTATGGTTAGATAAAAGATGGGCTATATAATATTATAAAAGAGGATAAGTTATAATCGTAGTGGTAATTATACATTCGCATTAAGGAGTATTTGTAAATATGGCATAAAATAAGGATAAAAGTGACCCACAAACTGTCGAAGATGAAATCGTTTTTCATCACTTTTTTATTTTTCTTCTACTCTTACTTTTTTCTCTTTCCTCTTTTACTTCTCATGTTTCTTTTCTTTTCTACATTTGTGTATGTGTTGTTTATTTTAATTGTAAAATTAATAAAGTTTGTTTTAAAAAATATTGCTTCTGCATAGATTTCTCATCACAGTGAAAATGTGTCCTTATTGCAAGGATGTATAGACTGTATTCATTAACCCTGTAATCCTGTGATAATCAGTTATTGCAGACATATACTAGTTCAAAATAATTAACTCTGTTTTATTGTTTTTTTTAATGAATTTTATTGTTTTTATGCATGGAAAACCTTGTTCATGTTTATTGGAGAAGTGACTAAAAATAGCACTGATTTGTTTTTTAAATTAATAACTTTCTAAGATCTCTCATAGCTTCTGAAAGGATACAGAGAATGTTGAGCTTGTTTACAACAGCTTTACAAACCACAACTCTTGAAAGTGGCATATAGATTAAGAATTCATAGTAAAACAGAAGTGAACCAGACAAAAAAAGATTTCAAGAAGAAATTTTAATAATCCATGAATTATATGGCCTTATATAGTTGTGCTCATAAGTTTACATACCCTAGCAGAATTTATGATTTCTTGACCATTTTCCAGAGAATATGAATGATAACACAAAAACTTTTCTTTCACTCATGGTTAGTGGTTGCCTGAAGCCATTTATTATCAATCAACTGTGTTTACTCTTTTTATATCATGACAACAGAAACTCCCCAAATGACCCTGATCAAAAGTTTATATATCCCAGTTCTTAACTGCCTGTGAACTGTCCTTAAATATCACATTTTGGTTCTTACTATGTCACAGAGCCCCTGATTATGACATCAAACATGCAAACAAGCTAAATACACTACTAACATGGGCAGCATCCTGCCCACACGCTTTTATCTTTCTTGTTGACCTCAATCTACCTCATATTAATTGGACCCTTAACAAATGTACAACTGAACCCACACATGCAACCTTCTACAATGCAGTAACAAATCTGGGACTAGAACAACTGGTAACCAATAACACTAGACTTAACAACTGCCTCGATCTCATCTTCTGCAATAGTTTGAATTCAATTTACGGAATACAAATTAAAGAACCCTTTTCTAACAGTGACCACAACATGATTGACTTTTGTCTCAACATACGTCCGCAAAAAAAATCAACACAATGATGGAATCCCCAATTATAACTTCAAAAAAGACAACTATGATCTTATAAACAACGATCTCTCATCCCTTGATTGGCAATTTCTATTCTCTGGATGCAATACTGTAGAAGACATATTTTTAGTTGAAGTCAAAAGAGTCATCAAACTATATGTACCATTAACAACTCCCAAAACCAGAAAAAACAAATTACCCAAAACAATAAGGAAGCTTCAATCCAAAAAGAAATCACTTTGGTGGAAAAACAAATCTGGTCATGTTGCCAACTTCAAAAGCCGATACAAAAATTTATGCCACCAGATAAAAACTGAATGCACCAATTATCACATTAAACAAGAAAACCTTCTACACACCAATTCCACCCGCACTTTCTACAATTTTGTAAACAAACTAAAAGACTCAAGGTCCATCCCACCCCTAAAAGGACCTAATAGTAAAGACTGCAACGACAATACTATTAAAGCCAACCTCTTTAACACATTCTTTGGCTCAGTATTTGTAAACAGCAAGGATCATGCCCAGTATTTCCTAGTCGAACCACAGACAACTACAATGATCCAATACATATTGATTTTACAGAAGACAATGTTGAAAAAGCACTATGCAATCTAAAACCATCTCTATCTGTTAGACTGGACGGAATATGTGCCTACTTCTTAAAAATGCTACCCACTGCCATAGCCAAACCTCTAAGCATAATCTTTGAAAAATCTTTCAGGACCAGCTCCTTGCCAAAACTATGGTCACAAGCCACGGTCATCCCCATCTTCAAAAAGGGAGACCCCAGCCAAGTTGAAAATTACAGACCAATCTCTTTATGCTGCGTCACTTGCAAAGTCATGGAATCAATTATTAACCAATCCATCATCCTCCACTTACAAAAACCTACTCTCTAATAAACTATTTGGTTTTAGGAAAAAAATATCATGTAATCTTCAACTCTTACACTGCAAAAACATATGGACTACACCAGTGGCCCCCAAGCTTTTTTGTGCCACGGCCCGGTACCGGCATCACAAAATGATCCGCGGCCCGGTACCAGCATCAGCATGCATGGCAAGGCAAGCCGAGCGACCGGCCAGCCAGCCGTCCTCCACTTCTCCCCGCCTCCTTCAACTCCTTTGTACTTTGTCGATGGGCTTCGGGACGGCTTCGGGACAGTCGCTCGGCTCACCTTGCCTTGGGTGCTGAAAGAATTCTCGCGCCTTAGTTTTGTTCGAAGCCGCCCCCCCCCCAACCGATGAAACTAAGGCGCAAGGATTCCTTCAGGACCCAAATGCCACTTTCCAACCAGAAAAGCTCACTGGAAGCACTTTCTCATCAAAACAAGATGGCGGCGCCCAGCAAACCGGCGGCCCGGTAGAAAATGTTCCACGGACCGGGACCAGTCCACGGTCCGGTGGTTGGGGACCCCTGGACTACACAACTCGATCAGGGCAATGCAATAGACGCAATCTACATAGACTTTTGTAAAGCCTTTGATTCAGTGGAACACGACAAACTACTCCTAAAACTAAAACCTTACTCTGGACACCTGCAGAACTGGATAGAAGCATTCCTGTCAAACAGACAACAAATGGTCAAAATTGGGAGCGTCCTATCAAATTCTGTACCTGTCAATACTACTAACTAGAGCATACAAAACATTTGCTAGACCAATACTTGAATATAGCTCATCAGTCTCGAACCCACATTACTTATCTGATATTAACACAGTTGAGAAAGTCCAGAAATATTTCACAAGAAGAGTTCTCCACTCCTCTACTCATTGCAGAATACCTTATGCCACCAGACTTGAAATTCTAGACCTAGAAAGCCTAGAACTACGCTGCCTTCGGTCCTATCTCAGTATAGTATATAAAATCATATATTGCAATGTCCTACCAGTCAACTTCAGCTTCAACCATAACAACATAAGAGCAAACAATAGATACAAACTCAAGGTAAACTGCACCAAACTTGATTGCAGGAAATACGACTTCAGCAACAGAGTGGTCAATGTCTGGAATACTCTACCTGACTGTGGTTTTTTTCCCCAAAACCCCCAAAACTTTAACCTTAGACTGTCTACTATTAACTCACCCCTTTCCTAAGAAGTCTGTAGGGGGCGTGCATAAGCGCACATGCCTACTGTTCCTTTCCTATTGTTTCTTTTATATATTTTTTTCTTATATGTATCCATGTATTCATAACTATGTTTTTACTTATACCTATTATCTTGTAAGCAATTGACAAATAAAATAAATAAATAAACTGTATGTAGAAATGAAGTTTAGCCATGATCTTTTGCATTTGTGGCATAACTACATAGTAATTCAAGAACTATACTGATAGCTTAATTTGCAAATAATAGCAAATGCAGTATATTCACAAGTTCACATAGCTGTATAAAAGTGTTTACATTTATTTTTGTAAAAATTCAACAGAAGCTGCAACTTAGGAAATCTCTAGTTAAAAAGCTTCCAATATGTAGGAATATTTTCTTAATGAGTCTGCACTTCAGGGAAATGGAGTTCTAAATCCTTATATGGTTTTTGCATAAAAATGAAAAAATGAACTTGTGATTTGTGGTTTTGATGATTAGGGAGGATGGAAAATAATTCTAGAAATGACAATCCATGTCAGGAGTCTCTACAAGAACATATACATGATAAATTAACACAAGAGTAAAGTGCACACTAAAATGAAATTTTCATGAGAAGGATGATAGAAGACTAATTTAACATGTTCCTTTTTAATAAAGGCTCTGCACTAAATGCATCAAATTCCATTTTTACAAATCAAACCAAGAACCAAAAAATATTAAATATTACATGCTTCTTCATATTTATCTTGCCAATTTAATAAAAAAACTAAACAGAAATAGAAGCATCAGTATTTAAGAAGAAAGTTTAAGTCTTAACTTAAAAGAATACTAAAATATTTAACATATTTTAAAAGTGAATTATGCTCATAGACTCATTAAATATGAGAAATGTATACTACTTCCTGTCAATTCAGCTATCAAGACAATACATTGACTAATATTGAGACAACTGCTAATACTGTATTTTTTTATATTTATTTTTTCATTTTCTTTCCCTTAGATCAGGGGTGTAAAACTTGCAGCCCATGGGCTGGATGCATCACGTGCTGGCCCCACTCCCTCCCGGTTTAGCAAAGGGGGAAATGTTCCAATAGGTCACATGATGCCATTGTGACGACACAAGTTTGACACCCCTTTCTTAGACACAAAGAAATATGCCATCTTTGTGATTGCTGTATTTGTTGAACCTTTCAAGAGATAAATCAGAAATGGGAGGGGGGCTCTAAATGGTCTAGTAGTAAAAACAGTAATTGATCTAGTGTTTAAGGCATCAGGCTAGAAACTAGGAGATTGTGAGTTATAGTCCTGCTTTAGTCATGAAAGCTACCTGGGTGACCTTGAAACAGTCACTGTCTCTCGGCCCAACCCACCTCACAGGACTGTGGCTGGAGGTAAATAGGAGGAGAAAGGTGATTAGATATGTTATTGAGTTATTTATTTGTTGAATTTATTTATTAAATTTATATTCCATTCCTCTTGCTGTCCAAGGCGACTCTGGGCAGTTTACAAAAATATGGATACAAAACAATTCTAAAAATAAAACAAATTAAAAATACAAAAGATTAAATAGACAAAAGACTGGCTCAAAGTAACAGAATGTGGATGGTGCAATATCGCCTACAGATTCTTCATCGGGGCTTCATGGCATCCAGCAGAATCTGGTTTTCAAGAGGGTGGGGGCAGATCTCTCCTCCAGTGGTAAGTTGCTCCAAGGGCAGGGGACATGGCAGAAAAGGGTCTTTTCCTAGACTCCACCAGCAAAATTTGTATGGCTAGTAGGGTCTGCAATAGGCCATTTCTGCAAATGGGGCAGGGCAGTTCCTCAGATATCCTGGGGGCTTTAGGCCATTTCTGTCCCATTGGGGCAAGACAGTTCCTCAGATATCCTGGGGGCTTTAAAGATATTAACCAACAGTTTGAACAGCACCTAGAAGTAGATTGGCAGCCAGTACATTTTGCATAAGTTATTTTATATATGTCACCCTAGGGCCTCTCCATGCCAATGCATTCTGGGCCAATTGTACCTTCTGAATATTCTTCAAAAATAGCCCTATGCTACACTAAGCAAATAAGAGATGACAGCGCATGAGTGATTGGGGGCAGGGCCTCACAATACAGAAAAGATCAGTTTGTGCACACAAAGCTGCAGAAATGCTCTTAGTCATGATTGCCACTTTGAGCAGCAGTTGAAATCTAAGAGAACCCAGAAGTTGTGCATTGGGCCTGTCTGGAGTAGTACAACCCCAACTAGAACTAAAGATAAAACTCCAGAGGCTCCATATATCCATAAGTACTCCCTTATCAGAGTTCAGGTGAAGCCTGTTGTTCCCTATCCAGGACCCAGCTTCTAACTCCATGAAAGACAGCCACAGGATTATTTATAAAAATAATAAAGATGAAATATAATTACCATAATCTGTTGAAACCATACAGGTAGTCTTGCCAACTGCCTTGTGAAATGACAGCTTGAAATTAAGATAATCTCAACTTTGTGTTCAATTCTTGTATTTATTTTGCCAAGAGCTATGTATGTTTAACTGTGTCTGAAGATAAACCAAATTGTTCCATGATACTGGCAGTTCTTTCTTTAAGCCAAGAAAGGGATGCTCTTTTAGAACCTTTGTGATCTTCTGTGCTGCCACAGCATTCATTTTGAAATGAATCTGTTCCATTGTTTCTGCAATTATTTTTAGAAAGCTCAGCACATGTTATACTATGTTGTTCAACAGCGCAATATTCATGATCAAGATCCATGTCATTAAGAGTATGTAGCAAATATCCAACACTGGGTTGTGGGTTTATACAATTTAAATTCTTAAGCATAAGTTCCTCGTATATTCTTAATTGATTCAGCAGATCAGTCATCTCGCTCAGCATTGCAGGGCTGTGTTTATTGTGATGATACCAAGACAGAAGAGCACTACAATGTAGATATTTGAAACAAAACAAAACAATGTTTACTTTTAAAATGCTAAAATAAACTGGGAATCTAGAAATCACCACTGTATCATAAAACATTACAAATGGATTCTACTTTCCAGAAAATGGGAGATTTGAACAAAAGTTTGAGTGTTTACTATGGCATGGAAATCATTAAGTGTCATTCAGTGGTTCCAATTTATCACATTTTCCACCTCTCGCCTTGCAAAATATAGAGTTGCCAAAGATTAATTCTAAGTTATTCAGGCTATGAAAAAGATGACAGTTATACATTTAATAAAACCCATTATAAAGGTTGGTCTCTGGGGGGAGGGTATCTTTATTTTTACAACATACCTTATGGTTCCTTTGAGCTGGCTACATTCAAACATCACCCTTACTGCTTCTTTGTAACCCTGATTGAAGCCTTGTTGAAGTGTTACCACTTTCCCAGCCTCAACACCTTCCCTATAGCCCTCCTTTTAGCAAAAGAAATAAAATACAATTTGTTAGCATTTGTATTATTTAAATATAACACCAATTAAAATAAGTAAAACAAAAAAGCTAAAAAAGTATCCTTCCAAATTATTATCAAAAAGAAGAGAACAAATGAAATTTAATTTCAGAGCCTGATTCACAGCACTTTTATTTTAAAGAATATCATCAGCTTTGTTCTATATGGTCATCTCCAAAATTCAATTCTGAGGTAAATTCTATCCATCTGGCATCTAATTTTTAAGAATCCCTCTAAAGAGAGAACAAGATTGACTCTTCTGATTCCTATAATAATTATGCCAGCATTCTATGAAAATAGAAAATTCAAGTTAATACAAAAGGAAAGAGAAGAAGTAATAACATCAATCAATATTATAGATTCATTACTTTTACCTTGACTCGTTTCTCCATTGCACTCTTCCATTCTTTCTGGGCTATGTCCATCTCATCTGCATTTTCATCAAATACATCTTCATAGCACTGGCTAATTGCAGACTGTAGCCATGACATTTTGTTTATAGTGCTGATCCAAGAGGCTAAGAATCAAAGCAGATAACAGATAATCAGAGTTGGAAGGGACCTTATAGATCATCTAGTCCAACCCCATTTCTGACAAATGGCAGTTCAATCTCTTCTTGAAAGTCTCAAATGATGCACCTGAAATCGAGCATAGCCGGGCGAACGGGCTAAACCTGAAGAGAATCAAGAATGATTTGAGAAGCATTGGAGATAGTAAACTCTATGACAAAATGAGTCGAAAAGAAAAACGTATTAAGTTCTCTCCTAGCAACTAGCGAATGAGGAAGGCAAAACAAATCGGAGGTGTGTCTGTTCTGCAAAAAAAAAAAAAAAGATGAGCTTCTCCCTAAATGACATATAACGCATTTTTCCCTCCTCCCCTTCAACCATGAACAGATCCGAAATCAAACCCACCTCTACTCCTTAATCAATCTTCCACACTCCATCTTGCCCTCTCGCCAGACAACAATCCAAAGTCCCTAGTGCTTCCGGGGTCGCAGAAGAAGCAGAGAGAAGGAGACATCCGTGACAGAAATGGAAGCTTGCGCCTGCGCATTGACCACATCATGTTGAGTTCGAAGGTCGGGAATACGGTGCTGTCGGATTGATAGGTGTGAACAAGGGAAAATTGCCCGCTCCCGAAATCGCTGTAGATAAAACTCTGAAGTTGTCAGTGTCAGGCTAGCAAATGTTCAGCTGTTGAATGTTGAAGAGGAGACCATAACTGCCGATGGCAAACTGTATAAACACTCCGTGGGATCCAGTTAGGTTCCTAGCTGATTATGAGTATATCCACCTACCTTTCTGGGAAACAGCAGAGAAACCCTTTAATATTTGCCTTCCTCCAGGATTTTCAAAAGTTAAAGTTGACAGTAGTTATGCCACCCTTGACTGGCTACCATGTAAAGATTTTCGCAGAATGAACGTGCTATCATTCTCAATTGACAAATAGTTACGTTGATGGTAATGGGCCCAAATTAATGACAGTTGTTTTTATCATTTCAGCCCTATTGTTTATGTCTCCTCTGCATATTCCATTTGTGTGGGGTAAATGCAGCTTATTTATTATCCTCTCATCCAGAAAAGCATGTTTCAATTAAATTGTTATTCTCTAAAAAAAGTCTCTCTCTCTCTCTCTCTGTGTGTGTGTGTGTGTGTGTGTGTGTGTGTGTGTGTGTGTGTGTGTGTGTGTGTGTTTTTTTTTTTTTTCTGAAATTGCCCAGGAAGGTGTGGAGGAAGGACTTACATTTTTAAAAGTTATCCTTTGTTTCTTTCTCATACTCATCTAGGTAAGTTGTCCAGATGAGCATGAGAAATAATGTATGTTTGGGTAGAACTGGTGTTGCTTAACAGAAATTCAGTCACAAATCTCAATGGGTGACTGCCCATTCTTTTTAAACCCAACATTGCTGTAGGAAAGACAGGAAAGAATGCTGTCTTTTCTTTCTTGAATTCCTGAATGAAACGTGACATATAAAGATGAACTGGACCTACAAATACTTGAGCAAAATAAATTTCGTGATCCAAGATCTCAAAGAATTTTGTTTTCAAAATTAGGAATCAAATTTCAGCCCAACCATATGGATGCTTAGTAAATTACTAAATTTAATGGACTTAATAACTATATATTATAAAAAGTAACTTTTTAATAAAAGTATAGGACTGAGTTAGAATTCCACTAATAGGATTAGAATTGTTATTTTCCAGCTAGTCGTGAACTTTAGACACAAATCTAAAATTATTTAGAAATAAAATAGTCATCAATCCAAAACAATAGTTTCTAGGGGCTTGATATAATATATTCTAATTTTTTAAAAAAAGATCGTTTGCTAATCAGAGCACAATGGGCCTGATTGACAGATACGTTCATTCCCAAGTGGCATCTCTACTTAAATTCTAGTGTTTAGATAATGAGATATTCTTTGCCCCAAATCCAGCAATTTATGGCGTATAATGTTGACAAGGCTAAGATTTTCTTATTGGTTTTTATATACAATAACTGAATTCAAATATTACACTAGGTCATACATCAGATTTTGCTATCCACTGTGGTTAGCATCATGCATTAGGCTAAATGAAAATCAGCTGATATGGTTAACCTTGGAGTTTCCTGGATTTGTGGAACTTTCAACGGCAACTGCTCGTGGAAGCCTCCCAGCTGTTCAACCCTTCACAGAAGGGGGTGGTAGCTGATTTATTGTGCCCTTGGAACTTTCCCAGCATCTATAGACAATGCCTTTAGACAATATCTGAAGGTGAATTGAGTTATAGTGCCCCTGTGGCAAGTTGTAAGTGGAGGCAGGCTGCCAACTGCTCAAATTTTGATCATGGTTAGCAAGGACTACCTATAGTAAAATTTCTGCACGCAAAGAGGAGTTAAGACCAATTACAAGTCTTCAAGGGTTATGTGCATAGAAGCTACTCACAATTGCTGAATTTTCTTTTGGAAAAAGAAGTGAAAACATGCTGATCTTGTTAAGTATGGAAATGTGGCTTTCTTACATATTTTGATTCCATAGTTCCTTTTTATTATAACACATTTAGTCCATTTTCTATATCCAGTAATTCTTTGTAATCCAGTTAATATGGATGTCATAAAATGATAATGTTGACATTGGAATATTGGAAATAGTTTTATTGCTTAAAAAATGGTACAGAAGGATGCAGACCATTAATTTGCTAAATCATTGAGCTAGTCCTTTACCAAAACTGGTGTTAAAATTAACATTAATCAGAAAGTATTACTTTTTACATTCCTCTGCTAAATATACTAAATATCAAATCATATTTTTGAGAAGCATGATTTCTCATAAATTATTTGCAGTTTATTAATTTACAGCAAACCTTGGATTGTTTTCAAGATTCAAATTCTGTTACAAATCTATCACAGACCTTACTTGCCAGCAACAACATAAAACATTATTCCAGCTTTCAATCACTTTCATATTCTAAATTTGGAATTCTAATTATGATATTCATACAAACCAAGAAATATGTGATTAAATAGGCATAATTCAAAATTATTTGGCACAATATTTTTTCTATTTCAGAATCTTAAACAATATACATAGAACATTTTAATTAACATTTATCATTTAATTAACATTTATCAGGCTTCCTTAAGCATTGTAATATTTTCCATATTGTGAAAATGTATTCTGAAATGGCAACACAAGGTGGATCCAAGTTATTCAATTTTATATCTGCCCAATTATTCTAGTCACTTCCTGACTGGATTACCATAATGTACTCTATATGGGGGTCCCCTTGAACAGCATCTGAAAGCTTTGCAAAATGCAAATTTGCAAAATGCAGATGTTCAATTATGTGTCCTATTAAAATAGTATGTTATGCCTTTGCTCTGTGAACTGCATTGGTTGCCAGTCTGCTTTTGAGTTCAATTCAAAGTGCTGTTTTTGACCTTTAAAGTTTTTTATTGCATGGAGCCAGATTATTTGAGAGATCACCTCTCCCCAATTATATCTGCTTGTCTCATTGGATCATGCAAAAAAGGCATTCTATGGATCCCATTTCTCAGGGAATTGAGTGTGTTTGATAGGCCCGAGGAAGCAGGCTTTCTCTGCCATGAAACCTACCTTTTGGAATATTTTTTTTTTTTTGAAGTGGTATCACTTCAATCTCTCATTTTTCAGAAGTCCCTCAAGCCCTGCCTGGCTTTGTCATCAGGCATGGGGTTTTCGGGGATCAGTGTGATCTTAAGGTCACTGTGTTGCTAATCAAACCTCATGCTTTTTTTTAATGACCATGTTTAACATGTTGATCCATTTTATGTTTTTTGCCATACATCTTCCAGAGTTACTTCTTATGAGATGGCTGGTATATAAATTTGATAAATAAATCTACTTATGTGTATGTAGAGCTATAACTATAGATCTGACTAGATCAGTATTAATAAATTCATACTATAAAACAAGAATAGGCCATATACATGTGATCTTAGTTCAAAATATCTCCCAAAATTTAATAAAACCAGTCTTGGGCAGCATCTCTGGTGAGAAATCAGATTTTTAATAGTCTGAATGAAACAAATCCCTCCATAGCCATTTAATAATGCTTGCTGTGAAAATTTTTTTTAAATGTGATAGGGACAAGCAAACTTGATACTTATTAGGTATTGTGGATTTAAACCCTCATTAAATCCCACCAGTATGGCTGGTGATCCAGAATTATGGGAATTGTAATTCAATTCACTTGGATATGAACTTTGAAAGCCGTAATCAGCATAATTGGCATATCATATTTTTATTTCATAATTCAATAATAGGCAGTTCAGAACATAGGTCAGTTTGGAGCCATGTCATGTGAGGAAGTCAGAATCTATACTAAATTAAAAGGACTGGTGAGGTAGTTCTCCACAGACTCAAAGGTACAAAAAAATCATGTATGTTCATAAATCTAAACAAAATCATGTATAATTCATGAATGGATACTTGGTTTCAGCTATCCTCCATTATGAATTCCCAGCAATAAATTACTTACTGAAATATAGAAATGTAAGAATTTCAGACTGTATCATTAATATTACATGTATATTTCCAAACACGTAGGATCAAATATTCTATCATAACAGCATACAATATCCTTTACAATCTTGTCAACTTTCAACCCACATAAATTTAATAAATCTACTTATGTATATGTACAGCTATAACTATAGATCTGACTAGATCAGTATTAATTCAAGATATGATACACAAGGATAAAGAACAAATTTAATGTATACAATAATTTTGGAAGGAGCCATAGTAGAAAAAGTTTCTTGTATTCAACCTGTCTTTGGAGCATTACATTTTTAATAAAATGATTCATTTTTTTGATTCATTTTTCTTGAAAAGTTGCATAAGTGTCCAACAGCCATGGAATAATATTATCACAAATAATTGCCCAAATAATTTTCTACCATAATCATGCACACAATGTCCCAGTTCCTTGTTTCAGAAGCTCTCAAAATTTGCAATTGCTTGAACTCCCAAAATAATATTAGGATCTTCCACCTCACATAAAACCAATTATTTTGCTAAGGTTAGTATTGAACAAGGAATAAATCCACCACTCATCCTCAGTAACTTCAATAACTTCAAGAACAGTTTGAAAGAACAAATACACTGAAAGTATTTTGGAAAAAAAATCTGTCAAAAATTTTTCTAAATCGGGGATGGGGGAAGGAAATCCCAGAAAAGTAATTCCTGGCGCTTGTAAGCAAGGAAGACTAGGTCTAGTTAATACGTACATATTTATTTATTTTTAGAAAATAGGAGCTGCCTTCTCAATAAGAATAAACGCTGCCGCTAATCTTCTGTTCAACCATTGACACGACCCCCAGAAAGTCGCCGTCATTTTTACAAAGCTGTTTCTCTCGGCGGACAGCCTGAAAATCAGTTACGGAGGACTGTTTCGAGTTACACAGGAAGTAAGGAAACCTAAGAATTACTTCCGGAGCAGTTGGTGGAGAGGGGAGGGCAGAGGTATGGAAGTTGCGCCTGCGCATTGATTCACCTTTGTTTATCTTGAATTGGGAATTGGGCATGCTGTTAGATGATGCTATTGTACGTTTTGTATATTGGATCGGACAGAAGTACTATAGTTTGGTGCGGTGGGGTTCATGGAAATCGCTCGTAGGTAGGAATGTAAATTTGTCAGTGTCAAGTTAGTAACTTTTCTTAGGTTTTTTTTTTCCAGCATCGTGGGCCAGTTGTTTGCACACTTACCTGGCTCTTGTGGCTCGTTTTCAGTGTTGTACAAGGAAAGCTTGATGCTTGCTTGCTTCACTCATTTCATAAAGTAAGCCAACGAACATGCAGTGTATTAGCTTTCAGTATTAATACTATGTGTTCACTTAAACTCCCTTTACAGTCGGTAAAATCAATACATATTAAATAGCATTTAAAAAACCAAAGAGGATAATTACTTTTACATAAAGTTGCATATGCTTTGTTTTTTCTTAATGTAGAAAACATTTTGGCTTCCTGAAGATTGATTTTTTTTTTTTTGCCTATAGAGATAGTCCTTGAAACCACAATTGAGCCCAAAATTTATTACAGTTATTAAATGAGTTTTACCTTTCTTGCCACAGCTGTTAAGTGAATCACTGCAATTATTAAGTTAGTTACATAGTTATTAAGTGAATCTGGTTTTCCCATTGACTTTGCTTGTCAGAAGGTGCTAAAGGTGATCGCATGATCCAGGAGACTGCAGCCATCATAAAAATGAGTTAGTTGCCAAGTGTATGAATTTTGATTGTGTGACAGTGGGGATGCTGTGACAGTCGTAAATGTGAAAAATCAGTCATAGCTCACTTTTTTTCAGGGCCATTGTAACTTAGAATGGTCACTAAATGAATTGTAAATCAAGGAATACCCGTGTGTATCTATATAAGGTGCAATTCTGAACATACTTTATAGAAAGGAAGATGTGCAGAATTCACTGAGCTTTTTTTTCTACGCACAGATTTAGGAGTGGAATATTGGAGCACAAAACCTTAAATAGAAACCAATATCAAGTAAATAAGGAATACTTAGAGGGAACATCATATTTGATCAATGCAAAATTTCAAACAACATGAATATATTCATGTGTATACAGGTGGTCCTCAGTCAGCTACTGTAATTGGGACTGAGAACTCTGTTACTAAGTAATACAATTGTAAAGCAAAAAATTCTTTGACTATGCTGATTTACAGAGGCAGTTCCCTTATTCTGGTTGCAGTTATTAAGTGAACAGCATGGTTGTTAAGCATGAAGTTACATGATCACAATTTAGACTTATTTTCAATTGCCTTTCCTTATCAGAAGCTGGCAATAAAGGTTACAAAAATCATGATTATGGAGGTGCTGCAACTGCCATAAGTCTCCATATTCAAAGCTATTATAACTCATTGTCACTAAATAAATTGTTGCTAAATGAGGACAAGCTATATTCACCTTAAGGCTTTCCCAGTAAACAATCTTAACCAGTCAATGATTTTCTGTCAGGCAGAAGAAACCAGGACAGCAGAAAGAGCTGATAAGAACACTATATTTATTGCTACTTGCCTATTGACAGAAATCTCACCCAATTAATGCACTGTGTTTGCAGATAAGCACTGCAAGATGTTTGCAGATAAGCACTGCTTTCTACTACTTTCCAAGCTACAAATATTACTATTTCTACTATTTCCCACCCAAGCTACAAATATTTTCCACTATTTCTACTACTTCTTCCTTATCAGCTATCCAGTTGACAGTTGTAGGATTTATGATTAACATTGAAAACAATTTCATAAAAGTGTTAGTTCAAAAAGCACGCTACTATAAAGAATGGTAGTTAGGAATAATCAATGTTTTGAATCCAAAGGAGATTTGGTATAAGGGTACATGGTGTCTTCATGAAAAAGCTGCATCTTTTCCTGGGCTCACATGATATAGACAGTAAAGATGATGACTTTGTTGGAGATAAAAGTTAGGTCCATTCTCAGAACAACAAAGCAAAAACTGCAACTCAAGCTCACAACAATCTGAGAGAAGGGTTTAAATATTGATTTGTTCATTGACTTGTTTACTTATTTTTGGCATGACTATATGCTGAGGCACATGACACACATCAAAATAAAACTACATACATACATACATACATACTCACTATAAAAATACAGGTTATAATTAAAAGATGGGGAACGAGAGAGGAAAATCTGGCATGGGAGCTACTATTAATCAACCATCTCCAATGTAATACTCCCCCACTGGGGCCCAAGAAAATTGGAAAAACCAGGGCTTCAAGCTCTTGCGGAAGATCAGATGGGAGCCAATCTTATTTGGGGGAAATAAAAGTTCAGGTCATGGCAGAATTCTGGACCCTTTCAGTCAGAATTCCTTGACTGATGGGATCCACAGCATGCTTCTTTTGCTGGCATGGGTGGGGTGGACCTATCCTATAGGGGTGAGACAATTCCTCAAGTAATCTAAAATGAGGTAAGGAACAATGGGATATAAAACAGGAGATTTGAATGTATATCCAGGATCAGCCATAAAGGACTCAGATGCCTATACACCAGAAGTGGTATTCAGCTGGTTTGGACCAGTTCTGGCTTACTGGTAGTGGAAATTTTGAGTAGTTTGGAGAACTGGCAAATACCACCTCTGGCTGACCCACCCCTACCCATCTGTTCGCCAGTCGTCCCTGCCCACCAGCTCAGCCCACCCCACCCCACCCAGTCACTCCTCACCTCCAGAGCATTGCACACAGTGTGGCTCCTTGTTTGCATTGACCACACAGTCTCTGCAGCTTGCCTGCCTTCCCATGTGGACATGGTGCCTGCAGTCCAACTGAGTGGCCCTGATATGCCTGCCCAAGTAAGTAAGCCTTACTTACTTTCTGTCAGGCAGAAGAAACCAGGACAGCAGAAAGAGCTGATAAGAACACTATATGCCAGCTTGCTTGGCTTGCGTCGCCGCTGCTGCTTCATCCCACATGGGCCGCAGTGCTCACAGCCTAGTAAGCTGCCCCCCACCATCCCCGGCCTCCAGCTTCCCTGGATTGCTTCACCACCACAGTTCCATCCCACATGGGTCATGCTTGCAGCCTAGCAAGCTGCCCCCCCACCGTCCCCAGCCTCCAGCTTGCCAACGCACCATTTCCCAGCTCTGGCCTTGCCCTGGAGTCTCCGCCTTCCTTCACTGGGGAATGTGCCATTCTCTAGCTCCAGCCTTGCCCTGGGCCTCCGCCTGCTTGCCATTAACTCAGCCAGGTCAGGGAACATGCTATTCCCGGCCTTACTACGGAGCCTCCATCTGCCTTGGCCAGTTTGGGCAATGCGCCATTCCCCAGCTCCAGCCTTGCCCTGGGCCCCCACCCACATGCCCCCACCCCCTCTGGCCTCAAACTATGCCCCCTGGGCCAAAGTAATTTATTTGGCCTGCAGCCTGCCTTACAAATCTGTTTGACACAATTTTGGGTTTTGGTGGGCCTTTGTGGATTACAAATTTATCAAGAGAACAACCTTTTTGAAGAAAACTCTGGACTATGGATATTTTGGCTTTGTGAATCATAATAGTTAAAAGTGTGAAGTGATCTGAGGACTGAAAACAAGAACTGGGAACAAGAAAGAAAACTTTGTTTTCTCTTGATGGATTGTTTAGTGTGTATTCTTTAAAGTATTATTTGATTTATTATTGATTGATTTGAGTGTTGGTTGATTGTTTCTTAAAATAGCTTATTATTTAAAATAATGAAAATGACAAGCAATACAAATTTAAGTAAAATAGGGAGAAAAAACACATCTGTGCCAGCAGCAGCAGCATCGTCCAGCGAGTCAACACTCATTAAATAGCATGCTACAGCATGAAAAAATGAACACTTTCCAGGCAGAAATGAAATGAATGTTTCAACAATTACAAGAAGCTATTACTAAGAATTATGTCATAACAGAAATAATGCAAAAGATGGAGGATAAAATGGATAACATCCAGCAAATAATTACTAAAAATGAACAACAGGTTCAGAAAGTAGAAGAGAAGACAGAACAAACAGTTAAGAAAGTGGAAGAGATGGACTACAGATTGACAAGGCAGATAATGACCTTGAACGTTCCATAATTATTCTGGAGATGGATAGAGCAGAATATTTTTGAGATTTCAGAATATTGAGGAGGAAAAAGGGGAAGATTTTGCTGAAAAAAGTGGCAGAATTGCTAGCAGATGTGCTGGAGGTGAGCAATAGGCAATCCTCACTGGAATAGACGAAATATTTAGAATATACACAAGCTACACAAGAAGGAACAAACTCTCCAGAGAGGTGCATGTGAAATTCTCAAAGAAGACAGTAAGAATGGAAATACTTCAAAGAGATGACCTACTGAAATACAAAGGGAGAGAAATAGTAGTCTTGAAACAGATACACAGAAGAGTAAAAGACACAAGGAAACAGTATCAATTTGTGACAAGACAATTAATTAAGCATGAAATAAACTTCAGACGGCTGATACCTAAGGGAATATTGGTGATCTGGATGGAAAAAAACACAGATTGGATACAATAGATCAACGGTCGCCAACTGGTGGGCTATGGAAAAATTTTGGTGGGCCACAGAAGAAATGGCCCCCAAAAGCAATTAATCTGGGCCGTGCAGTTCTTGTGCCTCCCGGCTCTCTGAGGGACCCTGGAGTCAGGCCCCTGAGATGCACGTGCCAACCAGCTCCTACACCAGGCAGCAGCGGCAACAGCAGTCCCTTCCTTCAGCGCCCGCTATCAGCTCTTCCCCACTAGTTCTCTAGCTTTGAATTGCTCCCAGCTCTCTCTCTTTCCTCCCCCCCACTCACATGCAGACAGGAAAGGAAAGGGAGATGGAGCCATGCACAGCTCTCCCCTTTTCCAGCCCTTTCTGCCTCTCCCAACATTGAAGCCTCGGAAACACAGGCAAAGCCGCCACAGTGGTAGCATCCTGATTTGCCTTAGCATGCTTGGTTAGTTAAAAATCGCCCTACCCAGAGAAGGAAGTGGTTCTGGAGAAGGAGGAGGAGGAGGCAGTAGTGGAGAAGCAAGCAACTCAGGGGGCTACTGCTGTGGCGGCTTTCCCTGCGTTTCCGAGGCTTCGATGTTGGGAGAGGCCGCAAGAGCTGGAAAAGGGGAGAGCTGTGCATGGCTCCGGCTCCCTTTCCTTTCCTGCCTGCACACGGGCACAGGAAAGAGAGAGCCAGGAGCAATTCAAAGCTAGAAAACTAATGGGGAGAGCTGATAGTGGGCGCTGGGGGGAAGGGACTGTTGTTGCCGCTGCTGCCGTGTGTGGGAGCATGCATCTCAGGGACCTGAGCCGGGAGGCACAGGAACTGCAAGTGGGTGTGTTTGATGATTTTTGAAGAACTCCTGGAACACGGTAGATTGGCGTTTTGTAGGTCTCAGTGAAAGAGTGAGCTTTGTTTTGTCTCTTTTCCTCCCCTGGTAATGCAAGAGATGCTTTCTCTCTCCCCCACTACCCCCAAATAATCACTGTCTGTGGCTGTGTTTGGCAGCAAAGTGCTAAAGTAAGCAAAGTGCCCCCAGGGACACCTTTCCTTGCCTGTCTCCATGTGATGTTGGAAGAGCCCTCCCCCTCCAGCTTTTCCTCAGCTGCAAATCTGAGCCTCTCAATCCTCCACCAGGGATCTGAAAGGAGCTCCCACTTTCACCCCTTCCCCTCCCCCAATGAATCACCAAGAGCAGCAGTCCTTCTGCAGGCAGATGCCTGCTGAGAAGCCCCTGGAGTGGCAGCCAAGGGGT